>NC_048303.1:7411221-7529428 GCF_013100865.1 Trachemys scripta elegans
GCCAAATTCTGACACCTTGCTCACAACAATGAGTGTCTTACAACACAAATAGTCCTACTGGAGTAAATGGGACCACTTGTGCAGTAAAGTGTTACTCAATGTCAGTGTATCAAAATCTGACCCCAGATATTTTTACTGGGGGACTGATCTAGCCCTTTTCTGTAGTGACAAAAAGTCATCACCAGATGGGAGAAGAAAAGGTGGAGGAGTTGGACTGTATGTAAGGGAGCAGTAGGATTGCTCAGAGCTCCAATATGAAACTGGAGAAAAGCCTGCTGAGAGTCTTTGAGTTAAGTTTAGTGGCGAGAGCAACAAGGGTGATGTCATGGTGGGAATCTGCTATAGACCACCAGACCAGGAGGATGAGGTAGATGACGCTTTCTTCGGACAACTAACAGAAGTTTCCAGATCACAGACCCTAGTTCTCATGGGGGACTTCAATCACCCTGAAATCTGCTGGGAGAGCAATACAGCGGTGCACAGACAATCCAGGAAGTTTTTGGAGACTGTTGGGGACAACTTCCTGGTGCAAGTGCTGGAGGAACCAACTTGGGACCATGCTACTCTTAATCTGCTACTCACAAACAGGGAAGAATTGGTAGGGGGAGTAGAAATAAGATGGTCTAGTTCAGGGTCATGACAAAAGGAAGAAAGGAGAGGAGCAGAATATGGGCCCTGGACTTCAGAAAAGCAGACTTTGACTCCCTCAGGGAACTAATGGGAAGGATCCCCTGGGAGGCTAATATGAGGGGAAAGAACTATAGGACAGCTGGCTGTATTTTAAAGAAGCCTTATTGAGGGCACAGGAACAAACCATCCCGATGTGCAGAAAGAATAGCAAATATGGCAGGCAACCAGCTTGGCTTAACAGGGAAATCTTTGGTGAGCTTAAATACAAAAAGGAAGCTTACAAGAAGTGGGAACTTGGACAGATAACTGGGGAGGAGTATAAAAATATTGCTTGAGCATGCAGGGGTATAATCAGGAAGGCCAAAGCACAATTGGAGTTTCAGCTAGCAAGGGATATGAAGAGTAACAAGAAGGGTTTCTACAGGTATGTTAGCAACAAGAAGAAGGTCAGGGAAAGTGTGGGACCCTTACTGAATGGGGGACGCAACCCAGTGACAGATGATGTAGAAAAAGCTAAAGTACTTAATGCATTTTTTTGCCTTGGTCTTCACAGACAAGGTCAACTCCCAGACTGCTGCACTGGGGGAGGAGGTGAGCAGCCCTCAGTCAGTAGCGTAGCTAGAGGGGTGCAGGGGAAGCAGCCGCTTCCCCTGAGCACATTCTCTAAAAGCGGTGCCTTTCCAGGCAGGCAGCACTGGGCTCCAGATTGAGAATCTGGAGCCAGGTTTTGCATGCGGCTGCCGACTGGCTCTGGGCTCCACACCACCCCCCTGCATCCCCAGCCTGGCTTGCTCACTCCGGGGCTGCAGGCGGTGTCGGCTGGTTCCCCGGCTCCCTGGGGAGGAGGAGGAGGAGGCTCTCCCCCCCCCGCAGCTTGCTAAGCCGAGCCCCCTGTGGCACACGCCGCCCAGGCAGGGGTGGGCTCTTCCGGGAGGGGAAGGGACGGCAGCGCAGCGGGGGGGCTGAGGAGCAGCAGCCCCCTTGGCCCTCCAGCCCCAGCAGCTCCATGCAGAGTGAGGCGGTTGCGCGGCAGAGAAAGCAAACCTGAACCATCCTGGGTGAGCTCTTGCTTCTGGGCTGGTGATGCAGGAGGCTGAGACCTTCCCTCAGAGTCAGTATTGAATTAGTGCCGAAGCATGATGCTCAGGGGACAATGTGCCACCATCTCTCAGAGGAAGCTTAAAACCAGCGTCCTGACCATGTGTGATCACTAAAGAGTCCACTTCCTCACTGCTTAACCCTCCTGTCCTGGCCAGTGTGGGCGATTGCATCCTGCTGACCCATCTTGGCCCTGCAGTTGTGACAGGAGGAAACAGTTTTTCACTTTGTTGCCTCTGTCACACCGTTGTGGTGCAAATTGGCTGCCAAGTTCCACCCCAGAAGCAGCTGCATTTCAGGCTGGGATGAATGGTCTCTCTGTCTGTATGGTTGTATTCTATAAAGCACAACGCATGAAGACCATCAATGGCAAGTACTGGTATCCTGCTGGCATGATAGCCAGGGCACCATGATACTGTGTTGCATTGTTTGCATCTTTAGTTGTGATGATGCCTCACTGCAGGACACTACTGTGTGTCCTGGGGCACAGTCATTATGTGACACCATCACAATGCACTGCATGAACATGCAGCGCTTTAATACCCCATGCTCATGGGACACAAGACATTTACAACAGTGGAATCATAGAATTGGAAGGGACCTCAGGAGGTCTTCTAGTCCAGTCCCCTGCCCTCATGGCAGGTCCAAATACTATCTAGACCATCCCTGATAGACATTTATCTAACCTACTCTTAAATATCTCCAGAGATGGAGATTTCACAACTTCCCTAGGCAATTTATTCCAGTGCTTAACCACCCTGACAGTTAGGAACTTTTTCCTAATATCCAACCTAAACTTCACTTGCTGCAATGTAAGCCCATCGCTTCTTGTCCTGTCCTCAGAGGTTAAGAAGAAATTTTTTCTTTCTCCTCCTCTCTCTCCTCCTTTTATGTACTTGAAAACTGTTCTCATGTCCCCTCTCAGTCTTCTCTTTTCCAGACTAAACAAATCCAATGTTTTCAATCTTCCCTCATAGCTCATGTTTTCTAGATCTTGAATTATTTTTGTTGCTCTTCTCTGGACTTTCTCCAATTTGTCCACATCCTTCCTGAAATGTGGGGCCCAGAACTGGACACAATACTCCAGCTGAGGCCTAATCAGCCTATTACTGTCCCGAGACCTCCAGGTGAAGCGGCAATCCAACTGTATTGAAGCAGGAGACATGCGTTCAATTCACAGCTCTGCCAGTGACTCCCTGGGTGACTTTGAACAAGTCACTTAGCCTGACTGTGCCTCTGTTCTCCAACTGTAGGTTCGTCTACATTGGAGCTGGAGGCATCATGCCCAGCTGGAGGAGACATACTGGTGCTAGCTCGGATCAAACTAGAGTGCTAAAAATAGAAGTGTAACGGCATGAGCACCAGGAGGGGCTAGTCACCTGAGTGCTTATCAAGGGTCTCAGGTGGGATCACACTCAGGATGGCTAGCTCCTTGCACCACTGTGGCTCCATTTCTATTTTTAGCACACTAGCTTGATCAGCGCTAGCACGGGTATGTCTACACAAGCCAGAAATTACACCTCCCTTTTCCAGTGTAAACATCCCCCGAATCACGGGGATACTTCCTTTCATCCACCCTCTGTAAACTCTTCATATTCTATAGATGTAGAAGCACTTTATACCAATATTCCACATGAGGATGGACTACAAGCTGTCAGGAACAGTATCCCTGATGAGGCCACAGCAAGCCTGGTGGCTGAGCTTTGTGACTTTGTCCTCACCCACAACCACTTCAGATTTGGGGACAACTTATACCTTCAAGTCAGTGGCACTGCTATGGGTACCCGCATGGCCCCACAGTATGCCAACATTTTTATGGCTGACTTAGAACAACGCTTCCTCAGCTCTCGTCCCCTAGTGCCTCTCCTCTACTTGCGCTACATTGATGACATCTTCATCATATGGACCCACGGAAAGGAGGCCCTTGAAGAATTCCACCTGGACTTCAACAATTTCCACCCCACCATCAACCTCAGCCTGGACCAGTCCACACAAGAGATCCACTTCCTGGACACTACAGTACAAATAAGTGATGGTCACATAACCACCACCCTATACCGGAAACCTACTGACCGCTATACGTACCTACATGCCTCCAGCTTCCATCCAAGACACATCATACGATCCATTGTCTACAGCCAAGCCCTAAGATACAACCGAATTTGCTCCAACCCCTCAGACAGAGACAAACACCTACAAGATCTTTATCAAGCATTCGTAAAACTACAATACCCACCTGGGGAAGTGAGGAAACAGATTGACAGAGCAAGACGGGTACCCAGAAATCACCTACTACAGGACAGGCCCAACAAGGACAATAACAGAACACCACTGGCCATCACATACAGCCCCCAGCTAAAACCTCTCCAGCGCATTATCCACGACCTACAACCTATCCTGGAAAATGATCCCTCACTCTCACAGACCTTGGGAGGCAGGCCAGTCCTTGCTTACAGACAACCCCCCAACCTGAAGCAAATACTCACCAGCAACTACACACCACACCACAGAAACACCAACCCAGGAACCTATCCCTGTAGCAAACCTCGTTGCCTACTCTGTCCCCATATCTACTCTGGCAACAGCATCAGAGGACCCAACCACATCAGCCACACCATCAGGGGCTCATTCACCTGCACATCCACTAATGTCATATATGCCATCATGTGCCAGCAATGCCCCTCTGCCATGTACATTGGCCAAACCGGACAGTCCCTCCGCAAAAGAATAAATGGACACAAATCGGACATCAGGAATGGTAACATACACAAGCCAGTAAGTGAACACTTCAGTCTCCCTGGTCATTCTATCACAGATTTAAAAGTCACTGTCATTGAACAAAAAAACTTCAGAAACAGACTTCAAAGAGAAACAGCAGAACTAAAATTCATTTGCAAATTCAACACCATTAATCTGGGCTTGAATAGGGATTGGGAGTGGCTGGCTCACTACAGAAGCAGCTTTTCCTCTCCTGGAATTGACACCTCCTCATCTATTATTGGGAGTGGACTACATCCACCCTGATTGAATTGGCCTTGTCAACACTGATTCTCCACTTGTGAAGTAACTCCCTGCTCTCCATGTGTCAGTATATAATGCCTGCATCTGTAGCTTTCACTCTATGCATCCGAAGAAGTGAGGTTTTTACTCATGAAAGCTTATGCCCAAATAAATCTGTTAGTCTTTAAGGTGCCACCAGACTCTTTGTTGTTTTTGTAGATACAGACTAACACGGCTACCCCCTGATACTTGACATATTCTATATGTACAGCTTCTACCACAGCGGGGCCCTGACTTCACATGAGGCTTCTAGGCCCTACTGGACTTGTTAATAATAATTAATATGCCACCAAGAAAGAAGGGAACCATTGGCTGGAAACCAAGCGTGCAGCACTACAATAGGCACCTGTCACTTGTAAGTTAACACAGCTTCCAAGCTTTCAGTTTTCTCACATTAGGACATCCAAGGACACTTCGACAGAACAGCACAAAAGCCACAATCTGGTGGGCAGAGCTCCTGGTGGCTCTGAAGCCCAGCTGGTGCCAGCGGAGGAGGTGGAGAAGGAAGGAAAAGGGGGGGAGGGGGGATGTTTTTTTCTCGTGTCTCTCTTCAGTGGCATCTTTTCTCCGCGAGCAGCGGCAGCCCGCGGAATGACTCTGCTGCAGCCGAGCTGCTGCTCTGCTCCGGGGGCAAGGGGTGACAATTACAAACTACTGTATTCTCTGATTTACTTTCTAGAATCTAAAGTATATCGCAGTATAATCTAAAGTTCTCCTGTGAAATGCCGGCTGTGCAACCCTTCCGTGGCTGGATCATTCTTGTGCTTTTATTTTAAGTACAAATAAATATGTATAACGAATTTAAAAGTATGTAATTAGTAATTTGATATGCCGGGTGGCGCCTTTTTTTATGTGTTCGCTCCCCCTGATGTTAGAACCTGGCTACGCCCCTGCCCTCAGTGATGAAAGAACATGTTAAGGACAATTTCAAAAAGCTGGACATGCACAAGTCCATGGGGCCAGATCTAATGCATCCGAAGGTGCTGAGGGAGTTGGTTGATGTGATTGTAGAGCCATTGGCCATTATCTTTGAAAACTCGTGGTGATGGGGGAGGTCCCGGACAATTGGAAAAAGGCAAATATAGTGCCCATCTTTCAAAAAGGGAAGAAGGAGAAGCCGAGGAGCTACAGACCAGTCAGCCTCACCTCAGTACCTGGAAAAATCATGGATCAGGTCCTCAAATAATCCATTTTGAAGCACTTGGAGGAGAGGAAGGTGATCAGGACCAATCAACATGGATTCACCAAGGGCAAGTCATGCCTGACTAATCTAATTGCCTTCTATGATGAGATAACTGGCTCTGAGGATGTGGGGAAAGCAGTGGACATGGTATATCTTGACTTTAGCAAAGCTTTTGATATGGTCTCCCCCAGTATACTTGCCAGCAAATTAAAGAAGTATGGATTGGATGAATGGACTATAAAGTGGATTGAAAGTTAGCTAGATCGTCGGGTTCAATGGGTAGTGATCAATGACTCGATGTCTAGTTGGCATCCGGTCTCAAGCAGAGTGCCCCAGGAGTCTGTCCTGGGGCTGGTTTTGTTCAACATCTTCATTAATGATCTGGATGATGGGATGGATTGCACCCTCAGCAAGTTCGCGGATGACACTAAGCTGAGGGGAGAGGTAGATATGCTGGAAGGAGGGATAGGATACTGAGGAACCTAGACAAATTAGAGGATTGGACTAAAAGAAATCTGATGAGGTTCAACAAGGACAAGGGCAGAGTCCTGCACTTAGGATGGAAGAATCCTGTGCACTGCTACAGGCTGGGGACTGACTGGCTAAGCGGCAGTTCTCCAGAAATGGACCTGGGGATTACAGTGGACGAGAAGCTGGATATGAGTCAACAGTGTACCCTTTGTTGCCAAGAAGTCTAACGGCATATTGGGTTGCATTAGTAGGAGCATTGCCAGCAGATCGAGGGAAGTGATTATTCCCCTCTATTAGGCACTAATGAGGCCACATCTGGAGCGTCCAGTTTTGGGCCACCCACTACAGAAAGGATGTGGAAAAATTGAAGAGAGTCCAGTGGAGGGCAATGAAAATGATTAGGGGCCTGAGGCACATGACTTAGGAGGAGAGGCTGAGGGAACTGGGTTTATTTAGTCTGCAGAAGAGAAGAGTGAGGAGGAATTTGATAGCAGCCTTCAACTATCTGAAGGGAAGTTCCAAAGAGGATGGAGCTCAGCTGTTCTCAGTGGTGGCGGGTGACTGAACAAGGAACAATGGTCTCATGTTGCAGTGGGGGAGGTCTAGGGTGGATATTAGGAAAAACTATTTCACTAGGAAGGTGGTGAAGTACTGGAATGGGTTACTTAGGGAGGTGGTGGAATCTCCTTCCTTAGAGGTTTTTAAGGCCCGGCTTGATAAAGCCCTGGCTGGGATGATTTTGTTGGGGTTGGTTCTGATTTGAGCAGGAGGTTGGACTAGACGACCTCCTGAGGTCTCTTCCAATTCTAATCTTCTATGATTCTATGACAGTAGATCAGAGACTATCTAATGAGGGGTCTCATAACTACTGTGGACATCACAATAAAAAGCACCAGTACGATTTGGCTTCCATTTTGACATTTTCAGGAAAGCAGCTGAGGACTGAATGGAAATGATCCCTCCAGGTTAGGGTTGGGGCACATGGGTGGGGTACTGGGGGGAAGTCGGCACTTCTGCAACTCATCCAGCACCTCTACATGGATAAACAGTTCTGCATTCTCCTTGGCTGTAAATCCAGCTCTTTTTCCAAGGACTGAACTTGCCATCAGGATGTATGACAAAAATCCCCCACAATGTTGCCTCACTGATTAAGCCTAAATCATTTATTCTTTGGGGAACACAGCAGACCCCAAGACCATAATTAAAATATGCTAATCTACACTGGGCATTTACCCATGGATAAATACTTCCATTTGGCACAAGCTTCCCCCAATCTTCTTCTGAGATTTGAAGCTGATCTCAGAACCCTGCTCCTTTTCCTTTTGACATTTTAGATCTTCCTTTCGCGCCAACCTTCCCCGCCCCCCGGTAATTTGGACACTTGTTTTCTTTATAAGCTTTGTGAATCCAGTTTATAGTTAGTTTTCCTGGGAGTGAGGTGTGGTGGGGGGCGCAAAATGTTGTAGCCGAGTTATGTGTTCATTAGAGCTAGAGGGGGAAAAATGAAGTTGGCTCCGAGTTTTGCTTATGTTGTTAAAAGAGACTCTGAAGCTGCAGTTCTGGAACAGGTCTCTTATTTCCTTGAAAGCATGCTGTTTGATAGACTGTCATTTGTCCCCTCCTTTCAGAAGAGCCAGCTGGCAGCTAAGTGCTAAAGCCAGTGACTTGCATGTGTTTTTCTGACATTTAACAAATGGGAACAGCTTGCAAATCTGCATTAACTCACTCTGTCTCACAAATAATCATCGGCTATGCGGTGTAGACATTCAGAACATTAGCGCAAACACAAAAGGGAGCAGGAGTCTGTGGGAAAAACAAGTTGGCAAATAAATGATGTTTTACTAAGGGATGGATAGAGCATTTCTGTTCAGATGGAAGGTTCTGATGTAGATCTTGAAGGGAAAAATAGATGCTGCTAAGAGAGCTAAATCTTCCCTTTACAACCACAGGGGAGTCTACCAGAGCTGCTCCTGAAACGAAGGGTTCTCTCAGCTGCAACTCAAAAATGTAAAATTTATTTATTTATTTTATGTTGATGGGTTGAACATTTTTATATTGCAAACAGCACCCCAGATACTCTGGGCACCACGGAGAAACCTAAGAGAGACACAGCAAATAGATCCTGGACTGTTTCCTCATCATCCCTTCTGTGTGAGAGTAAATGCATCTCCCCAAATTTCTATTTCTCTTTTTAATTAATTAGCCTCTTAGAGTTGGTAGCACAACTCCCACCTTTTCATATTCTCTGTATGTGTGTATATATCTCCTGACAATATGTTCCATTCTATGCATCCAATGAAGTGGGCTGTAGACCACGAAAGTTTATGCTCAAATAAATTTGTTAATCTCTAAGGTGCCACAAGTACTCCTGTTCTTTTTGTCTCTCTTTTGGAATTTACTTAGAACCTGTTCGTATAATATCTAAGCACTGTGGTGTGGTTAAGCCAAAAAAGGAGTGTGTTTCTCACCACCACCAATTTGGATGCATTTCAGGCAAAATAGTTATTCTATTGATTTAGACTGGAGGTTGGGATTTCCCATTGGGAGTTAGGTGCCTAATTCCCTTAGGTGCCTCTGAAAATCCCGACCAGAGTCCTTAGACGGCTGGATGAGGATCCAAAAGATATTTCACTGTAAGATCTGTCTTTTTGCTCACCATCAGGGATTGAGACCAAGTCCTCCAGAGTTGAGACCATTCGTGACACCTTGCGCTAAAGAACTGAGTCCACTAGCAGACAGTTGCAGTTTCTGGAACAGGTACAGAAGAGGACATGCAACACACATTGAAGTGACAGACTTACCCTAGATGGAGGAGTGTGATGTTAAATACCTGCAGCCCACAGCAGGTCTGGATGAGCCCTCACATTGTAACAGCCATCATCGTGGTTACCATGAGGAATTCAACCTGAAACCTTCAGAGCTAAGAGGTAGGATGAGCCTCCCTAGTAGGGATGGACAGGAAATAGTTTTCCCATCATGTGAGAATTTTCAAGATTTCTAAAAGATATTCCCCATCCTGACTCAGGGCATAAACCCGAAATCTCCCAAATTTGTGTAAACTGACAAACCTAAATAAATAAATAAATACATACATTTCAGTGTGGATGAATCAAAACATTTACTTTCAATATGTGTTAATTGTTTGGTTTCAATTTCAACCTTTCCCTCTTCTTTTAAACCTTTTTTATGTATAACTTACGTTACATTTCTAAACCAAATGGCATTTCAAAACAAAAAAAGTTTCCATTTTTTTATTTGAAAATATCATTTTGGCAGTTTCAGGACTTTGCTTTTCAACATTTTTTCCAAGTGCAGATATTCATCAAAACCAAACCTTTCCCAGAAACAGTTCGGGAGCTAGACAAACTGTCATTTTTCAGCCAAAAAAAAAAAAAATGTCAAAAAGTTCCCAACTAGCTCATCCCTAGCTCCATAGCAGACTCATCTATTCAGTCTCACAGGGTAATGTGTAACACACACTGAACAATGGGTTATTAGCATAGCTGATTCTCAGCTCTGTAATACCAACACTAAATCAAGATAAAGCTGGCATAGGTGAGTGGGGAATGACGCCCATTATGTGGTTTTGGGACAATCCCCGATAGATTTTATTTTGAATAAAATTTGTTTAGCACTGTGAACAGATATAATCTTGCCATGTATCTCTGGTAATTTAAAAGGAAACTGTACCTATGTTGCTCTAGCCAGCATGCTGAAATTTCATAAGATAATAAGCATCTTTCAGTGTGAATACATTCAGAAATATATAACATATACATTTCTGAGTTTATTTAACCAAGAGATGAATAGCTCTATATTGCATTACCTGAATTATCTTGTTCCCCCATTAATCATATATTTTTTTAAAAATATATTGTCTGAATACGTATTTTAAAATAATATCAGTCAAGAAACACAGAATCTATTTTGTCCCTAGTCTTCCATTACACACCAAAGTAAGGGTACAGCAAGCACTTACTAACATCATAATGAGTAAGCAGCACTCATCTGAATAGCTTCATTGACTTCATGGAGACTTCCTGTTTAAGTAAACACTGCTCATGGGTTTTGCAGGACTGGATCCACTCTTTGGTTAAGCCTCCTGCTTATTAAGATCAGAGCTAACCTCTCAATCGGGGCCGGCTCTGGCTTTCTGGCCTCCCCAAGCAAAAAAATAACCTGCGGCGCGGCCGGAGCCAGGGTGCAGGGGGAATCCCTAACCCTGCAGATGTGCCCTGGCTAGCGGGGGGAGAGGGAGGGAGCGGAGAGAGAGAGGGGGGGGCGGCCAAGGCTTCAGCGGGGCGCTGCCACACGGTCCCTCCCGCCGTGCCCCTGCCGGGAGGGCTCCGCACCACTCCGGTCGGCTGGGAGGGAAGGACGCGGGCTGCCCTGCAGGGCTTGCTGCAGGGCGCTCCCATCCTCCATGCCGCTGCCCCCTACAGGGTGGCCAGAGCAGAACAACAACAACAACAAAAGCGGCCATGCCGCCCTAGGATTGGGCAGAATGCCGCCTCCTACAAGCTGCCGCCCCAAGCACCAGCTCGGCTGGTGCCTGGAGCTGGCCCTGCTCTCAACACGTTGAGGTTAGCCCAATGCCAGTTAATAGGCGATGTCTCAGAATTTACCTGAGTCTGTCTAGTAGATGAGGCTAGGAAGGTCACTCCCCATCTGTGGGTGACGCTTTGTAGTCAATCCCTCACCTTTAATGCTAAAATCTTACCTAAGTGCTCTAAAGAAAAATAAAAGTTGTCGAAGGCAGGGATTGTGTGCTCAGGGCAAAACCAAATTAGCCATGTGTTTCACATCAATGGGGGGTCAGACCGAGGTCCCATTTTATGTCAACACTCAAAGCCTGCAAGTGGAGAGATGTTTCAGATAGATGGTTTTAATTTTGGCCTATCTCTATGCATAACCTACTTCCTCTATGAGTGAGATAAACCAATCAGCACCTGAAATGGGAAGACAGAGAAGGGGGTGTCTAAAATTTGTGGGTCCCTGCTAAGATGTATCTATGTTTAAATAAAGTACTTTACAATACTATACATTTAAGCTAACTCCCTTGCCTCAGTTAAATAGAAGTCCAGCTCAAAGTAATTCCCCTGCTCACCAGAAAACACAAGTCACCTTTTCCAGCACTGAAATGTCATACTGGAAACAGCTCCTTCTGGACAGACCATACTCAAAAGAGGGCCAGATTCTGCTTGCTTTATCAATGCTCACTATAGCATGTACTCACCCAAGTAGTCCCATGGCCTTCATGAGACTCCTTGAGTGTGTAAGTACTACTTCAAATTGCAAAACTGGGCTCAGAGAGAGCAGCAAAGTTTATCCCTAATCTAGCTGCTGATCAATTCTCACATCTGTATTTAGCATCACTCAAATATTTGCAAATGTGCCTCTGGCTGCTCTGGGATAAAGACTCAACATTTATGTCAAATGACAGTTATTTTATATACCCAGCTCTGTTCTTTCAGAATCTTTAGTCTACTAGTTAAAATTATCTGGTCATTTCAATCTGCTATCGGAATCATAGAATATCAGGGTTGGAAGGGACCTCAGGAGGTCATCTAGTCCAACCCCTGCTCAAAGCAGGACCAATCCCCAACTAAATCATCCCAGCCAGGGCTTTGTCAAGCCTGACCTTAAAAACCTCTAAGGAAGGAGATTCCACCACCTCCCTAGGTAACCCATTCCAGAGCTTCATCACCCTCCTACTGAAAAAGTTTTTTCCTAATATCCAACCTAAACATCCCCAACTTCAACTTGAGACCATTACTCCTTGTTCTGTCATCAGGTACCACTGAGAACAGTCTAGATCCATCCTCTTTGGAACCCCCTTTCAGGTAGTTAAAAGCAGCTATCAAATCCCCCCTCATTCTTCTCTTCTTTAGACTAAACAATCCCAGTTCCCTCAGCCTCTCCTCATAAGTCATGCACTCCAGCCCCCTAATCATTTTTGTTGCCCTCTGCTGGACTCTTTCCAATTTTTCCACATCCTTCTTGTAGTGTGGGGCCCAAAACTGGACACAATATCCAGATGAGGCCTCACCAATGTCGAATAGAGGGGAACGAGCACGTCCCTCGATTTGCTGGCAATGCCCCTACTTATTCAGCCCAGAATGCCGTTAGCCTTCTTGGCAACAAGGGCACACTGTCGACTCATATCCAGCTTCTTGCCCACTGTAACCCCTAGGTCCTTTTCTGCAGAACTGCTGCCTAGCCACTTGGTCCCTAGTCTGTAACAGTGCATGGGATTCTTCCGTCCTAAGTGCAGGACTCTGCACTTGTCCTTGTTGAACCTCATCAGGTTTCTTTTGGCCCAATCCTCTAATTTGTCTAGGTCCCTCCGTATCCTATCCCTACCCTCCAGCATATCTACCACTCCTCCCAGTTTAGTGTCATCTGCAAACTTCAAGTTCAAGACCATGGATGATAAATTACATGCACATCTCTAATTCCTCTGTCATCTGTTTTCCCCTATGTACTGGGCAATTTCAGCAGAGCCTTAAGTAGGAAACTAGAGTCACACTTTCCTAACACATATGTAGTGTCCTGTGCATCTATCTCTGAAATGAAAGATCTGCCATTCTCTCTGTAACCTGCACAGTTCAGTGCCCTACCTACTCTCCACCTCTCTGACTGTCTGTCTGTCTCTCTCTATATATATACATATTTGACACTTCTGCAAGCCAAATAAATGTAACAATAACATATTATGGGGATGATGCAAAATTTTTCTTGTTTTTTTTTTTAATTAAATACAATTCTGACATTTTAAGAATATTCTTTAAAAATGTAACTGCTGAACTGGGCAAAATTGCATTTTTCTTGCTCTCTTTTAGTGTATTCTGTGCAGTATAGCAATGAGCACATGATTTACTATTGTCCTGGAACAATATCTTCAAAGACTTGCCTGTGATTCTCCTCCCACCCCCATCCCCGTTCTTCACATACATAGACATTTCTTGTCCGGAATGGTATCCAGGGAAGATCATGGATCAAATTAATCCCTGGTGTAACTCCACTGAAATCAGGAGTTTTGCCACCATGGATGAAATTGGCCCCCTGCAAAATTAGGTTCATAGTAGTGACAAGTAGTTATTAAAGCTTAATCCAACCCCTCTGGAAGCCCAAAATAAAGTCCCCAACAGGCAGAGATGTTTCAGATAAAAATGATATTACATTTAATCCGAGAAGCAGAAGAAAATAATTGTTTCAGGTTTGGGTCAGGAATGGATCAAGCCATCCAATTCAGGAAGAGACCAGAAAAATCCCTGAAGAGATTGCAGTGGAATTGAGAAGAGGGTTTAATTAAGGAAGCACTGCTTACAGTGTGGGTGTGAGAGTAAGGAACTCTGCTGGGTTGCCAATCTTCCTGTGCCACTGATGTTTTGGACATGCACATTAACCTCTTTGTGCCTCAGACTGCACATCTATGTAATGGGTATAATTGATGTATCTCTTTAAAATGTGCCTGTCAGAGTCTGGGCTCATCATGTGTAGTCAATATAAAATACTTATTTGCAAAACTGGCCAAGAATGAACTCCAGACCTCTCTCCAGCCAGAAAAATGTCTTTCCTCTCCAGCTGCCAGCTACACACAAAAGACAGATGGCAAAATTCATTTATGTGCAGAAGGCTTGCACAAGGGCCCATGCAACATTCAAAACCAAAGTTAGAGGCCAGGGGCATATGTGTTGTGCAGAGGGTCTGCACAGGTGTGAATTTCATCCTGAGTAGATGAGCCCTAAAGCATGCCCTGAAAGTTAACAAATGTGGGCTTTGCCTGTCCTACTGAAGTAGCCATTCCCACCATGGGGAAACTGTGAGCTTTCAGCAGAATATTTCAGCCAGAATTGAAAGATTTTGGCCAACAACCAAAATATTTTGATTTTGAAATACCACCATGAGGCCTCATGGGAGTTGTAACTGAGATGCCCCATGCTGTCATTCTCCTCTACAGACTAGACTTCCTGGTCAGACTATATTTCCCATGATGCACTGTGGTCCCCCATTTTGGAGAGGGGAGGTAGTGCATCAAGGCAGTCACATGATGGGAGATTAAGTCTGACTGGAGAGCCCAGCTCAGCGAGGAGAATGGGAACACCTCAGCTGCAACTCCCATGAGGCACCATAGCAACATTTCAGAGTCAAAATCTTTCTGTTTTCAGATGTTCTGTGGGGTTTTTTAACAAATATATATATTTTCCATGGAAAGCAGACTCTTTTTGTGAAAAAAATTGTTTTGTCAAAAATCCAATTTTCCACTGAAAAAAATTATGATGGAAAATTTCCAAACAGCCCTCAATAGGATGGTTACTTTTAGACTGTCATACATGGCCGTCATAAGGCTAAATTAATTCATGTGCACAAAGGGAAAGATATCTACTGAGTTCAAAGAGCTTTGGATTAGGCTGATCCTTGCACTGAGATCCTTGGATAAGGTTTGTCATAGAAAAGCAGAGTTATTAATGAGGAAATACAGGTAAATCTCTACTTTGCTAAACAAAATCCATGCACTAGTAACAGAGCAAATCCTACTAACATTTCTAGGGACTCCTTCTCAACCTTAGATTTAATTCATGGCTAAAAATACTTATTCATGTTTGTAATTAAAAAAAAGGTTTCTTTTTTGTTTCCAATATATCATACCTTTTTTTAGTTCTGGATAATTGAGGGTAATGAGCTAATATTTGGAATGTATGGAACTCAGTGCCACAGGATTTTACTGAGGCAAATAGCTTGAGAGGCTTCAAAGGAGTGGGCATTTGTATGAAGAAGATAACATCTGCTTACATTACACAGGCTTAACATTAGACGGGATATTGATCCTCATGCTTCAAGGCACAAGCTGATTAGCAATAGGGGCCAGGAAGAAATTTTCCCCAAGGGAGATTATTGCACAATTAATTCCACTATAGGAGAGGTTAGAGTGGTTCTGGTAAAGAATCTGGTATTCCCCACTTGTGAAAAAAACTGCAATGGGCTCACCGGCCATTGTTCTGTCATGGTGTAACAATTTGTATCAGAAATAAGCCCAAACCAAATACTCAAGAAAGTGTGGAGTAGGCGTGAGAGGGTCAGAATGCAAACCTGGATCAGATCAAAATTTTGTCCTCTGGATTCAAACACTCTCAAACTTAGGGCTGCATCCAAAATCCAAATGTTGCAGCTAGAGCACATATTCTAATTCCAAAGTAACTGAATGCTCAATGCAATATCTTTCTTGTATTTGGAAGTCTTATCCTCCTATTTGGAAATGAGCATGTTGTCTAAAATTAAAGCTGGAAGTGCAAATAAGCACTGTATTCCTCCAAAAGGCATGGAAAATTATATTGCAGGAGTTAGCAGTAATGTGTGTGTATGAGAAAGAGATGGGGAGGGGATTCCCGTCCCAGAAATGTGATTCAACCCCAAAAGAGCTGATAAAAGATCTACTCTGGTAAGATATATTAAAAAAGAGAGTTATAGTATTATCTGAAATCATCAAAGTGATAAAGTAACTGAGCACACAGAAGAACTGCTGGAACTGCACCCAATTCTACTGTATGAGTAAACAGAGTCCTGTGGCTCATACAAGGGGCTATAAATTTAAGCTCAGTATTTCAGGTCTGTATCTAAAAAGTGACAGAGCTTCATATCTCCTGATTCATCCAGAAAGAATGCATCATCTTTTTGTACCAGTCTAATCAGGAACACTTTTGCCATGTCCATTTTTCTTTTTAAGTCAAAAAAGACACAGAAGAGATTAAGTCATTCCCCCCTCCCGCAATTTGGGGAGCGAGGGAGTTGGAGGGAAGAAACAATCCAGACTTGACTCTACACTATGCCATAGTCATCCTGTCTCGATATACTTCACAATGGTTCATTCCAACTCTGTGCTTTAACTACCATCTAGTGGCTGGATATATATTTGCATTTCTGGGCTGGGTGTTTAGATTCAGACTTTTTATGCCTTTTGAGCAATGAAGAAATCTGGTCACTTTTAAAAAATGTAAAAGTAATAAAAAGCAACCTTTCGTTTCCCTGTTTATTTTTCTGGATTCGATTACTTTCCCCCATTTATTCTGTGCAGGCAAAAAATAAATACATAAAAATTCACAGCTCTTAGAGGTCCGGCTGCTGCTGTCTTGCAACAGTTCTACATGTTTTCAGCATTACAAAGTAGTGAGAAGCTGATTTGTGAAAACTGCAGATTCATCACTTATTCTTTCCACAGGGCTGGAAAGAGCTGCCAGTGAAGGATCTTTCCCTGCCTTATATTCTCCAATCTAGTCTGCACATACTCGGTTTCTTTCAATGAAACTGAATCCATTACCTCGCTGATATGCATGTGAGGACAAGTATTCGGATTTTCCCCATTCATTTGCAAAGCTATCATAGCATCTGTCAATCTGTCTATCTAGTATGCCCATCGCTATAGTATCTGAGCATGATTATATGATAATTGGGTGAAAATTGTATCACTTTCTGTTTCAATGGACACTGGGTCACATTCCTCCAAGGATGTAACTCTACTGAAGTCAGTGGAGTTACACCAGGGATGATTCGGACCCACTCTTTTCCACTCTGGATCACCACTATTCCTTTCAATATTAGCAAGACTGTTTCCTCCTGCACATACAGTTCCATTAATTGGTGCGTGTCACTGCTGCATGGAAAGTTTCACCTGGGACATTTCGTGGAGCACATTCTGTCATAGTCATATCTCAGCCCAAACATTGCATCACTGCCGGATTTGAAGTCGCTGATGGTAAGGGATTGCTTTAAAAAAAAAATTTGTAATGCCAGTGAAAGAAACAGGACTGAGATCCTGGTGCCAGAGGTCATTATTTATCTATTTTGCAGCAGAGGCACTGGCAGTGTATATTTCCATCTCACTATTACGCCACCGGCGTATCTCAGTCATGACCTACAGGGACCACCTCTAGGAGTGACAAGGAAGTCCAGTCCACATGGTCCATTTAAGTCTTTCCCCTGAAAGAGTGCCAGCTGGGATGGCGTTGTTTGGACCGGGAGAAGCAAGTCATTTATGCTGACCATCAAACAGCGGCCTGGTGGTGATGATTTTCACTTGGGGTTGCTACTCCTGGAATATTCAGCCGAATCCTGTATGTCAGGTTTTCTCCCATTCCTTCGAGACCCTCATCAGACCCCACTTCTTCCCCCAAACTCTCCAGCACTTACCATCACTCTCAAGCTGTGCCTAATTAAATATAATTAAAATGAGATAAATGAGCCAGCACAAGTGATCCTATATAATACAATCAATCTTGTTAGCTTATCTTGTGCCTTTTCCTAACACTGCGTCTTGTCCCATCTGTGACGGGTCCCTCCCCAGGGTGCCACCTGGAACTGGGATTCATCTGAGCCCTCTGTCTCACTAATCTGGATTCCCTCTTGCACTGTGATGTTGTGACAAGTTGTAAAGCCCTCCAAGCTTGCATTCACACCAATATCCACAGGCAGGGACCATACCCAGCTGTGTTCATGAATGCTCTGGCCAGACACTCGGGAACCCACAATAGAGAGGCTACAGCCAAAATAACCACCAGCTCCCCAGCCTAAGACTCCAGAGCTATATTGTCCTGCCCTGGTCAAAACCCAACCAGTATGAAGTTATTTCCCAGTCCGCCACTTCTACAAAGGAAAGTGGACGTACACCAACTCTTGTTCATGACCTGAGATTTATCCCCTTTGCACTTCAAACAACACACAATGTTTTGGGTAAAATATGAAATGGATTTATTAACTACAGAAAGATAGCTTTTAAGTGATTATAAGTGATAACAAACAGATCAAAGTCGATTACCATAAGAAATAAAACAAAATGCAAACTGAGCCTACAATATTAACTAAGATCTGAATCAGTAATCTCTCACCCTGACTGAGGATACAAGCAGTCCACCAAGTTTCCATACACAGGATAGAAATCCCTTTAGCCTGGGACCAGCACTCTTTCCCCCCCACACACACTCCTCCCACCCCCGCCCAGTTCAGTCCTTTTCCTCCGGTACTTTCAAGTGTGTTGTTGTAGGGAGAGTGAGGTACCATCATGATGTCATTTCCCCCTTTTATATCTTCTTCCCACTTGCTAGAAAGCTCTTTTACTGTGACCTGTATCAAACAGTTCCCATTGTGTAGTGCTCTCTCTGAGAGGTTTCTATTGTACACAGTTCCTGGAGTAATCCTTGCGCTTGTGTATATTTCCTCAATAAGCCATTAACATTGTTTGGCCTTTCTATTGTTGTACCTGAAAGGCGGCTTGTGGGTGTTCTCAACCTCACAACATGTTTCAGTGGCACATACATAGCCAAACTTCATAACTTCACAAACAATGATAGCACATACAATCCAACGAGATATTAATGCCTAGCAGATCAAGATTTTTAGAATGACACCGCACAAGGCATACTTTGTACAAAACATCCTAATTATATGACGTGGTGCAGAAGGGGGTGCCAGGGTGTCACACCGTCTCCTTTATCTTTTAAGATATTTGGGATAGGGATCTTAGGCCTGACTCTCTGTCATGCTGCACCTTCTGGTCAATTACACGAAAAGCAGAGTAGAAAATACCAATAAAACAGCATGGTGGCATTTAACACCTACTCTGTGCTGGTGTAAATAATTAACCAGGGC
Organism: Trachemys scripta elegans; assembly: GCF_013100865.1. NCBI lineage: Eukaryota > Metazoa > Chordata > Testudines > Emydidae > Trachemys > Trachemys scripta. Next base: position 7,430,306 of record NC_048303.1, read on the forward strand.
TTGAGGACACAGAAAATCAGGCCCATTGCCTTTAATGTCTCTGTACAGTAACATTATGCCAATGATGCCAAATACAAATGTACAAAAATAATATCTTTTAATAAGTAGCAGTTCTTGACCCTGGATCTGGGATCTAAAGGGTGAAATTCACCCCTGTGTAGAAGCCAGCACTAAGATCTATGCCATACTTACATCTCCCTTGGGGCTTACATGGAGCTTAAAAAGTGCATAGGCCTTGCATTGACCTTCAGAACGGGTGTGATTTTCACTCTACAGCGAGCAGTTGCAACAATGTACTTTAAAAGTGTGACTTTCTGATAACATCTGAAAATTTTATTTAATGTTGTTACTAATTTCACATTTTAAGAGCAGAAATCAACCAGCTATAAACAGCTGGATTGACTGCGATCTCAGAATTGCATCGGTCTATTTGTTCTAACGAATAGTTAGGCTATTAAATTGCAAAGCCTTCCTGGGTTTGTCCAGATAAATAAGGACACTTCCAAATTGATTATCCATTGTTTGGAGGTAATGATACGAAATAAACTATCCACTCTGGAAAGCTTAACAAAAAAGGTGCTTTAGTGCACTGATGTGCAATACCTTTTGGAATAAGCACAGGATCTTCTTACTAGTGCAGTTTCAGACTAGAATCCAGCTTCATCAGACACAAAAAGGTACCTCTTCTTTCATCTGTGCCCCACACACCACAGTGTTCATGGGCCCATATATGGTGCCACAATTTTACAGCTGGGTGGGGTTGAAGTGCAGAATTGTATTGCAGTGGTACCTTTCCCCAGTTAAGTTGCATGATATTGATAACATTTAAATAAGCGTTGGAGAAGGTATGAACAGAGATGGCTCCCTGAGACATAATTTGTGGCCTAGCTCAAATTTAAGGAGTTCCATTTAGCTCCTCTAAAGTCAGTTGGAGTTTTGCCTCTGACTTCAAAGGGGCCAGGATTTCACTCCTGGGGTTTATGGATAATATCAGGAAGATGGTTGGATATATAATGAGGATGGCAGTGCAAAGTGAAGAACATTTCAGGAAGCCAGGAGTAGGGCTCTGTTTCAGGCATGATATCCTGGTGAAAAGTTCATTTCGCGTTTGAGTCTGCTAACCCTGCTCAGGTTGAATAGGTCCTTATTCAGCAAATATCCCCATTTAAATCACAGAGACTGAATAAAAATACTTGCTGAGTAAGGTGCGACTCAAAGGGTAAAATGTACCAACGGACAGAGATCCTAATACTATTTAAGTGCTTCTGAAGCCATTGAGGCTTAAATGAGTCATAAATCCTTATTCAGGCTCTCTGTGCGGGTACAATTTTTATCCTATGAGTGAAGAAGGATGATCCAGCCTAGAATATAGGAGATCCAGGTTTAAGTCCCTATTCTGTCACAGCTTTGTTACCTTGGGCAAGTTACTCAGGCCAGGTCTACACTATAAACTTAAATAGTTATAACTATGTCACTCAGGGTGTGAAAACTCCACATCCCTGAGTGACACAGTTACACCAACCTAACCCCGCATGTAGACAGTGCTATGGCAACAGGAGGGCTCCCCTCATCGGCATAGCTATCACCTCTCACGGAGGTCAATTAACTACGCTGATGGGAGAAGCTCTCCCGTCAGTGTACTAGCGTCTTCACTGAAGCGCTACAGCATTATAACTGTAGACCTATCTTTAACCTTGAGGTGGCTCTGTTTCCCATCTGTAAAATGGGGATGATGGTACCCCACAGTGGTGTTGAGAGGGAACGTCCATCCAAAATTGTGAGGTGCTCAGCTACTACAATAATGGGAGCCAGGTAAGTACTTAAACTAGATCGTCAATAAGGAGAGTGGAATCTGATCCTATATTCTGATGATTGCAAAACTCAGATCCAGGTCTACATTAAGTCCTGGGTCTCTCTGCTGAGACAACCTACAACTGGTGCTAGTAAAAGCCACTTGTCATGGGGATTTTTCCAGGGCATCCTGAACAAGCTCTCAGCAACATTTTTGGTACAGGACCTGATTGGGGATTTATTCTCTGGCCAGAAATTCATCTTTTAAATGAACTGTATTTCAATATTCCTAAAACTTTTTTTCTCCATTAGTGACATAGCTTAATTGCTGTATAATCAAAAAAGAAGAAGAGTAGTAACTACCCGCCTGACTTAACCACATTAACAGCATGGTGCACAATATAACTTAACAGTCCAGTGAACTGTCAGTGGCAGAAGTAATTGGAAATTGGTGGGCTAGTTCTTCATGTGACGGGGTGGGAGTTTTTCATGCCCAATTTTAATAGGCAAATAGCTCTCGGGGCAGCTTCATATTCTGGTCGTCAGTTTGTAAAGATCCTTCAGAATGTAGAAAAGTTAAGATAGCAAAAAAAAAAAAAAATTCCAATTACATGTGTAATGACTTGGCATTTGTAGTAATGCTATATAGCACTAATTCACCTGTTAGAGAACAGACTATCTTTTAGCCCCTGGGGTTAATAGAGAGCAAAAGCTATTCTTATCAGAGAGTGGGAGAAAAGTGATTAATTTTTCCAAGAAAGAAAGAAAGAATTTATTGTGAGATTTTGACATGTTCTCTCGGACTAGCAGTCTATTTATTAAATATATTTTGCTAGAAAAAGTGTTATTCACAGTAACTAACTTCTATCATGGACTACATGTTTGCTTGGCACTCAGATACAAGAGGATGGTCCCCAATATAAGACTCTGGATGGATGAGCTAAATTCTGCCCTCAGATGCAGGACCGGCTCTAGGCACCAGCATACCAAGCAAATGCTTCGGGCGGCACAATTCCAGGGGCGGCATTCCGGCCACCCGTTTTTTTCTTTATTTTATTTTTTGCTTCAGGTGGCAAAAAACCTAGATCAGATGCATGCTCATAATTTCCAGTGAAATCAGTGAAAGATGCCCATGTATTTGCGCCACAGCAGCATGGAAATATAGCATGTGCAAATACCCACACTCACCTACATGCTTTTCTATATCAGTCTTTATTGTACTTGAGACTTACTCCTGTACAGAAGGCCAACGCAAGGCATATGAATCATGTAAGCCCTATTTTAAAGACTTAAGTGGTACTTGAGTGGTACAGAATCATAGAAATTTAGGACTGGAAGGGACCTCGATAGGTCATCTAGACTAGTCCCCTGCACTGAGGCAGGACTAAGTATTAAAACATGCCTGACAGATATCCCCATTCTGAGCCTGATAAACTTGAGTTAGACCAGGGATCTCAAACTCAAATCACCATGAGGGTCACATGGGGACTAGTACATTGGCCCGAGGGCCGCATCACTGACACCTTTTCATACAAAGATACAAACCTCCCCTCTCTGCCCCGGCCCTGCCCCCATTCCACCCCTTCAATGAGGCCCTGCCCCTGTCCTGCCTCTTCCCACCCCTTCTCCACCCCCATTCAAACCCCTTCACCAAAGTCCCTGCCCCAACTCCGCCCCCTCCCTGCCCCTATTCCAACCCCTTCACCAAATCCCTGCCCTGGCCCTGCCTCTTCTTCGCCTCCCTCGTGAGTGCACCACATCCCTGCTCCTCCCTGCTCCCTTCTGGAAAGTCCTAAGTGCCTCCAAACAGTTGTTTGGTGGCGGGAAGCACTGGGAGGTAGGTGGAGGAGTGGCAGAGCTGGAGGGCGGGGGGTGAGGGAAGCTATGGTGGGCCATAGGAAATAACTCCGCGGGCTGCATGTGGCCCGCGGGCGGCGTGTTTGAGACCCCTGGGTTAGACTAAACCATTTCAGCCCTCAGGAAACTAAACTGGCAGAGAAAAGGAGAGACCAAGATGCCACCAATGTCTAAGGCCCCTGTGATGGCAGGAAACTGATTAGGTGAGACAAGCTCAGTACAGGACAAGAGGATACAGACAGACAGACGGCGGGAGTGCAGTGAGACAACATCAGTCAGCATGATCGGCAGTGGTATTAATGCACCAGCAGCCTAACCTCTGTAGCTCAATTTCTCCCATCTGTGAAATGGAAACAATAAAACTTTATAGTACCTGCCCCCCCTGGGCAATTGTGAGGCTTAATGAATCAATGTTTTGAAAGTGCTTTGTGGTAATCCCATGACAAGCATAATATACATGCAAAATATTATTTACATTACAGATCAGCCCAAACTACTGACCCTTTGGATGCTCACCTGTCACGGTCTTTGGTTTTGAAGGGAAAGGGGGAGCAGGTAACAGTTTGAATCTATTCCTATAAACTGCCACTGTAATTTCTGTAATTTAGCTGAAGGCGACATGCCCTTATTCCTGCTGCATGGAGCATTTCCTATCGTGCATCTGACGAGTTTTCAAGGTGCTTCAATATATCCTGTAGGGAAAGCAAATTGTCATCAAAATTGAAAATTCTGAATCTGTTTTCTTTTCCCCCTCAAGGTCCTTGGGGCTCTTGAAATGCTAAGTAGGAAACCAAGCTCAACACATGCATAAGAGATTTTCATATCTGAAAAGACAGACAGAACGGCAGCCAGCAGCGACTCCAAGAAGCACGTCTTCAAAAAGGCAGCATCAGGAAAGCTTACTGCTTGTTCGGCTGACATGGTATTTCAGCCAATGCTCTGTTGGCTGACAGGCAGATTGCCTGGGGTTAGAGAATGACCCTGCCCTGTGGCATTGTTATTAGTATTATTTTTAAAAGCGCAGAATTACATTTGGATGCAAGCCGTCTCCTTAATGATGGCTCAGCCTTTTGTGCCGCTATAAAGTCTGATTGATGGGACATGGGGATAGGAAAGGAGAATGGAGAAAGCAAGTTTATGAATTTGACATAAGATTCGAATCGTAGCAAGATCTCCGCCAGTCTCCTTAGGCAAAAAATTGGACTGGAGGGAGAGATGTGCTGTATGTGTTGATGTTTCAGCACTCCTGTTTTCATTATATCGCTACTGATTCTGTAAACAGCCTACTGAACTTGCAAAATCTGGCAGGAACTGCTTTTTTTTTTTTTTTTTTGACAAATTCTGTGGCATAGGGAAAAACTGAAACCTGACAATTCTAGGCCAAATCCTCAGTTGAGTAAATTGACATTGTTCCATTAACTTCAGTGGAGTTATGCCAGCTGAGGATCTGGCCCTGTATTCTTGCTTTGCTGTAACATTTTTTTTTTTCATTAGGCCCAATGTTGACATTTCATGTTTCCTATTATTTTTTTTCACCCTCTTTGTTTTGGGAATAGTTGGGCTTATCAAGTAAACAGCACTAGAACAATAACGTTAATGGGCCAAACTCATCCCCAGTATAACTCTATTGCATTCAAGTTACGCAAGAATGAATGAGTTCAGGGAGCAAACTACTCCAAGGATGATTGTTACAGAAAGCTGATTCTATACGCCCAGAGCCTTGTTGTCATTCCAATGAAACTTAAATAAGGCTGAATCCTGCAAGATGCTGAGAACCCAACTCCCAGTGATGTCAATGAGGGGGCACAGTACTTGGCAGGATCAGTCCTCACTACACAGGTTTAGAAAACCACATAGTGTTATCAAGAAGTTATTTGATTATACTCCCATACTTGGCTGTCAACTCCTCTGACCACCAATAGAAACTCTGGCCTTTTTGAAAAGGCTGGTCCTTAGAGGAGATGCTGGTGTGCAGCACCAGTCAGAATCTGATCAAATGAAAAGAGGATTTTTTTTCTATTGGTTTTAAACATTTCCTTGGAATGTGAGCACAAAGGGCAGCAACATTGTCTGAGGGCTCAAGAGCGAGGAATTGAAACGTCCTAGAACCAAAAGCTGATAACAGAGGTGGCCTTGCTGTACTTAAAGAACTATTGACACCTTGTGGACACCTTTGAAAATGATTGTTTATTATACTTACTACAGCAGTGCCTCGGTACCAAACATGAACAGGGTTGTGCTAGGCACTACACAAATACATAGCAAACAGTCCCTTCCTCAAGGACCTGCAGTGCACATCTAAAAGCTTTTTTAGGAGAAATGTAAATCCATCTGGGAATCTGAAGCTGGTGCAGAATGCAGTGGTTTGCTCGTTAAGCAGAGCATCCCACCATACACATATAATATTCTTACTCTGTGGTTTGAACTGGCTGCCTGGGAGGTTTCAGATCGAGCTTAACGTGTTGTTTTGACCTGTAAAGCCCCAAATGGCCTTACTTCCCTGAGACATCCGGTCATTGGTAGCATTCAAGCTGGAGCCCCAGGGGTATAAATGAGAAGGGACTGCTGGCTGAGTGTTCTCTGTGGGACAGGGCAACACAGAGGTTTTTGGGGGCCTGAGGCAAAATCTGAAACTGTGGTGCTCCCCACCAATTCTTCCAAAAAAAAAAAAAAAAACCACTGAGGAGAGAGGGAGGAGAGGTTGTAGAATGAGCGAGTCCTGTCCTCACCCCTCAACCCAATAGCGTTCTTGTTCCATAGGGCTGAGCCTCGCTTCCCACTCCAGGCATTGTGACCTGGCACAGAGAGTTTCAGCACCATTCAGGTTTGGCCTGGCTGCCCCTCCATCATGAGGGCCTAAGGGCCAAATCTGAGTGGCGTTGTGATCCCGTGCTCCAGGTCGCAATGCCACTCACTCACACTTGATCCAGCCACCACTCTGTCATGAGAGCATTGCATGACACTGCGACCCCGTGCAACAGGTCACACCACCACTTGATTTGGGGGTCCCCTCAAACGGAGGGCCCAGGGAAAACTGCTTTTTTGCCCCTCTTCCTCATCCTCCCGTTTCTACATGGCGCTGCTGTGGAGGACCTGTGACTTTTACATTCACTCCCTGCTCCTGGTCTGAATGAGGCCAAATCTGATGACCTTCAGAGCATGCTGCAAAGGGAGGATAGTTACCCTTTGAATTTGGCTGGTTTCCTTTGTCTGGGTTCTATGCACTTGAGTTATATTGAAGTGTTGTTTGATGTGGGTACTTTATTGTTAAGCCTGGACTAAGCAGAGCATATGGATAGTTGCCCTTTTTACTGTATGTGTAATTTCCAAAAAATAAATGTATGTGGGGGGCATGTATATGTCTGACTTCTCTTGGTTTATATCCTAAAACTATTTTTCAATGGAGTAGAATATTCACTGTGCAGGATTTCTATTCTATTGTATTCTATTCTTATACCATGCCCACCACGGTGATATCTGAATGTCATTAACTATTCCTGCTGCCTATTCATCACTTTAAACCTTTTTTAGGATATTGTGAGGGGGTTAAAGACTGTTGCCAATTCAGATTTGTTCCAGTTCATTAGTGACTGAAAGTCATTATCATCTGACGAATGTTCCATGGGCCATGTGACATGTTGGTAGTCTCGGTCCAGTTCCTAGTGGACAGATGTCCACATCTCTCTCTCTCTCTCTCTCTCTCTCTCTCTTTCTCACACACACACACACACACACACACACACACACACACAACAACAACAAATACATCACTATCTTTGGCAACTTTGCTGAAAGTCTCAGCAAAGTGTATGAGGACTGACTAAATATGTGACATGAACAACTTTCTTGTTCCTAGTGGGAGTCCCTATAGAACAGAAGAATGGGTGAGGTACATTCCCAGGGATGTGCAAGGAAGCATGATCTGCTTCTTCCCATAATGTACTGTATGTACATTATCTGGACTGAGACTGCCTTCATTCTCCAAAGCCATCAATATGACACTTGTCACAAGCAATGCGTTCACTTAAAAAAAATAAATAAGAACATATTGTCCTGTGCTGACAGTATTAGTCCTTGCCCAGTTCCTGCCCCAAGAAGTTGACAAACTCAGAGATGAACAGATGGACAAAATTACCGGGGAGGTGTGTAACATGTGAACAAGGTAGTCCAGATGGAATTGTCCATGGCCATACAATAGTTGAATAAACATTTTAGAGTTTTCAGTGGTAAGATGTATAGAACATCCCAGAGTATCAACAGTTTAGGCATAATCAACCAGTTTTTTATAGGCTTCATGCAAGAAGTAATCCTTTGGGAAGGATTTTTTTTATATGCTTCATTAATTAATATTTGTAAAATACTTTAATATCTTTTCATGGGAGGAGAGAAACGGGGGTGACAGGGCGGAGCACTAGAAAATTACTTTAGAGAACAATTCCTAGTAGCCTGGTACATTTTGAGGTATCTTCTGAGTGCACTAAGGGCCCATATACGCGACTGCAGCAAGATTGAAAGAGAATTTCCTGGGGTAGGAACGATGGATTCTGGACTGGCCAGATGTCCTTTCTTGGACTCGTGCGCTGTGAAGAATTTCACATTCAGGTCAAAACCAAATGCTTTTCATCTGTTTATGAGGCATAATCATGAAAGTTTTTACACACCTCTCGATCAGATCACTTTTGCTCATTGAAGATCATCTGTTTATTTGTTTTGCAAATGAGGGATGTTGCCTTGGTGAAGGTCCAGTTTGTGTAATTTTGTGTATCTGCAGCATCAACTAGATCAGCTAATCTGAGCTCTATTACCTTGATTGTGCTGTATTGTTCAGGGACCTTCTACACTGTTAGACAGCTGTCACCCCAGGATGGCTGCATTTCAGCAGTGTTTGAAATGAATCATGCATATAATTTGTACATTCGTTCATGGTATTTTTAAAGTACTTTAGGAGCCTTCAGGGTGAAAAATGATGTCTTTCTGTCTGTCTGGTATAGTCCCTGTCACTGCAGTATTTGGGAGGCTAAAAATGTACAATTTTTTATTTTAGAATGTAGCATACAACAACATTTTTATTGAAATTGCATATTCCTGTAATTTTATTCTCAAAAATAACTTTCCTAAACATTTCTTCTCCTCTTTTGCTTCTCACATCCCTCACTTATTTATTTATTTGTACACTTCAAAATCTATGAAAAAGTTGGTAAATACAATACTTTGAAAACTTATAAAAACAAAAGCCAAGTCTGGAGGTCGTTTGTCAGTACTATCGCCCTCAGTTTTTCCTGAGAACTGATTAAAACTTGACTAACAGCCTTAGATTTTGTACCTAGATCAGTGAAATGTGATGGCATGAGACTGTAACTAGTATAACCAACTCAAAGCACTGAAAATTATGAGTTAGGCTGCCCAAAAAGCATGATTAAAAAAAAATCTCATAATTTTGAAGCCAAAGTATGAAATTTTGGGTGCTTTTTAGTTGCCATCTAGTCTCTCAGACTTTAAGGGTTCATTCCTAGAGTTGAGCAAATAATTAAGATTTTGGCCAAACCAAAAAATCCCTTCCAAAATGGGAATTTTTTCATGTTTTCTCAACAAAATGAGAAAACAAACAAACAAACAAAAAAAAAGGTCAGATCAAATGAAATGTTTCAAACATCATTCTGAAACATTTCAAAATGCAACAGTTTGTTTCAAAACAAAATGTTGAAGCCATTAATTAGAAAATGACAAAACGGGCCATTTCGACTATTAAAAAAAAATCTTCATTTGTCATTCGGATGAAACTATTTTTTTAATAATTTTGGTCTGGTGAATTTATTAATCAACTGAAAAAGTTTGCCCAGCTCTAGTTTACTCTCTTCGTATTTTCAAGCTTTGTGCTGCAACCATGGGGTCTAGAAACTTACTTTTTATTTAAATGCGGTCTCTTGATTTCAGCAGCTGGGGCTTTAGAGAAAACATCCAATATCGTGAGATTCATCATTAAATCACAAGGGTTGGTAACACATCAATACAGGCATACAGCAACAAAACGGTGGTGTCTTCGTTTTCAGCATGCTGCACTTGAACATTTCGGACTTCTGCGTACATGCAGAGACAGTAGCCGTTTTTACTCTTTCTGATTTTGTTGTTGTCCTCAACGTAAAATGAAAGTAAACCAGACTGAAATTATTTGGTGGCTCTCTGCATTTGGAAAACCACTCCACTAACAGATAGACTAAGAATGTCAGCTCATTTCAGACACTGCGCCTCACATCCATCTAGTGGTAAGAACGTTCATTATTAACCATTGATCATTATTGACCTGTTTTGGATTTGATTAATGAATTAAGCTTCACAACATGCTCTAAAATAGCCGATCCTACTATCCCCATTTACAGATTTAAAAATAAGATACAAAGAGATAGTTATTTGCTCAAGGGAACAGGAAGTCAATGGCAGAGCTTGGGATAAATACAGAGGTGAGTAAATATTGTAAAAAGTATTTGCAGAATCATTTGTTTGAATAAAAAAGCACACGTCTGCTATGCTGGCATTCACAAGCATCTTTTTTATTTAGAATTAGACTGCAAACTCTCTGGACCGGGGCTATCTTTTTGTTCTGTGTTGCAGCACCCAGGACAATTGGGCCCCAGTCTTTAACTGGGATCTGTAATCAATACTGCGATGCAAATAATAAATGTTCATAATCATTATGAGCAGGTGGAGGGAGAAAACTGCTTATACAACCCAGAGAGGAGAGGCATCTGTGCTTGCTACCTATTAATTCTGGAGGGAGAGCTGCGACGGGGAACAACCTCCCCTCAGTGGAGTTCAGGCTGGGGTGTTAGTAGCAGTGCCACCTCTGAGGGATAGAAAGGGATATCAGGGATGATCCTGGGCCCATAAAACCAGAGAGCTAGCTGTGTGTTCTGAGTTCCCTGATCGTTTTCCCAGGAGAGCTACCTCAAAAAAGGGGACAATCCTGGGAAAACATGAGCAGGTGGCAACTCTAGGTGTGACACAAGGGCAGAAGCCCCTTTGATTTTAAATGGGGGCAAGAGCCATAGCCAGAAGTCCTTTCCAAGGGCACATGGCAGGCTAGAGAGGAGGGGAGAACCAGAGCCTGGGATCGCCTGGGGAGGGAGGGGGTGAGGAAGATGGAGAAACCGAGGGTACTTGGGACGTCCTTCTCCCCCACAAGTCGGGCAGGGTGACCTGGCATAACCCGGAGTGCCGTCACAACTAGGGCTGCCACCGCTGGGGCACAAAACCCAGGGCACTCGGGACAGTCGTGAACCCATCAAAGCAGACAGCGGCGTGTGCACTGGACCCAGGCAGATCTCCCAGGACAGCTCTCTCAATAGAGGGGCAACCCTGGGAAAACCTGGACAGGGGGCACCCATAGTCCCAACAGGGAGCAGCCATCTTGGCAGCTATACCATAGGAGGTGGCCATCTTGGTTGTAATACTATGGGGACAGCCATCTAGGCTGGGCTGGCGCAAGGAGGTGGCTATCTTGGCGTCCCTAGCATGGGGGGGAGCCATCTTGCTTTCCAATACCATGGGGCAGCCATCTTAGTGAAGACGTTAGAGGGCGCGGCCATCTTGGTTATCGCACTCACCCGGGGCGGCCATCTTGGTAAAGAACGGATGCCGGGGCTGCGGCAGCTCTTCCGGCCTGCGGCGCCGGCGTCCCCTTAAGCAAGATGGCGGCGGAGCATGCTGGGATTGGCGGAGCCGCCGGGGTCAGGGGTCGGAGGTGCTGACTGAGGGCTCCGGCGGTTGCAGCGGGGGGGTCCCTGGAGCAGCCATGGGGGAGGCCGAGAAGTTCTATTACGTGTATAGCTGCGACCTGGACATCAACGTGCAGCTGAAGATGTGAGTGAGGAGCGGGGCGGCCGGGCTGGGGGGCAGCGCTCGCCCCTCCCCCCCTGCTTGGGGGCGGTGGAGGACTCGGGGCTACCCTGCACCCCCAGCGGGGAGTGGGGGAGGGGACTCGGGGCTACCCTGCACCCCCAGCTGGGAGTGGGGGAGGGGACTCGGGGCTGCCCCCCCCCCGGCTGAGGGGGAGGTAGGATCTTTCCTTTCGGGGCAGGTAGGTGAAGGGGGCACCTCAGGAAGGGAGGGGGGCGCAGCCCATCATGGGGGCTGTGGGGGAAGGGCTGGGTTAAGGCTCCCCTGGGGGGTGGGGGAGGGAAGCTGGGCCCGGGGTTTGCCCTGTCCCAGCGGGGTCGGGACGGGGGCGATGGAGGGAGCTGGGTTGGCCCAGGGCCCTGGCCCTGCACCTACAAAGGGGGCTCTGTTGGTTCACAGGGGGCCTGGCACTGGCTTTGGGTCCGATCGCAGTGCTCCCTGCAATGGAGCTGGGGACCCCAGGGACTTGCCCTGCTCCTGTCCAGCGGGTCTCTTAGCTGGGGCAGTCCTGCTCAGCCCCGTCAGTTTCACCTTCAGGGTCTCACTGCTGCAGCAGGGTTGGGTGTCAGGCGCTGCTGGGGAATAGCCGCTGGCTCAAACCTGTCTGGTTTCCTTCAGAAAACCTTAGAAACGTTTCTTTGGGGTTAGTCTTAACCTGGTATAAACACTGTCTGACCAGGTCAGCTGATAAAGGTGCATTAGCAGCTTAATGCTACTGTGCCTGATAACCTGCTTGTGTCACCATTAACACTTAATATTAGAAGGGGGGAGAAATTCTCTCCCCTTTCTTTCCCCCCCATCCCATCTTGTTCACCTTGTTCGTTTGATAACACTTTGCACGTTCGGTATAGACAGTCAGGCCTGGAGGCTGTAAACACTTAAGTATGTTCATAACTTAGGCTTGGTCTGCACTACAGAGTTAGGTCATGGTAAGGCAGCTTAGGTCAACCTAGTTATGTCAGTGTCTAAGCTAAAATGCTGCTTCCACTGAAGTGAGTGGCCTGCTACACCAACATAATAACTCCACCTCCATGAGAGGCATAGTGCTTATGTCAGTGTAGTTAGGGCAACACAGTGTCCATATAGACACTGCCTTACTCACCTTGGTTTTCATTTTTGTGAGTTTCACGGCTGCCTTTGGCTCAGAGCAGCAGTGTGGGGCTCACAGCTCTAGCTAAAACTGACAAGAATGTCAGTTTCACAGCTAGTAGGCTCCCTCCTTTGAAAATGAGCAGGCACTGGGCACACAGCTGTCCCCCCACCTCCAGCTGTCAGCCTGGTGCAGAGCTCACAGCTGGGTGACAGCCCAGTTGTGAGCCTAGGGGCTGAATTTCACAGCAGGGAGTGTACCAGAAAGGAAACTGACATTCTTGTCTGTTTCACAGTTCCAGCTGTGAGTTCCATGCTGGCTAGTGAAACTAACAAGAATGTGAATTGCATTGTCGGTAGGCTCCCTGTTGTAAAATTGAGCCCACATGGGGTTCACAGCTCTGGCTGTCACACTGGGGTGAGTTGGGGGCTCCAGCAGGGAGCACTGCAATGCCCCACTTCAGTCACAGGAAGAAACTTCACTGATTTCTCTGTTAAGATACGTCATACATTACATTAAATAATCAATTTTAAAAAATAAGCTAAATTCATTGGTCACGTCACTGAATTTCTGAATCCTTCTCACATAGTTAGATGACATTTCTCTCTGAAAAATAGTAATCCAGTACAATTAATGATTGCAAGACAAAGATAGCCAGCCTCTGTGCTTAATAATTTCAATAAAAATCCCATTCCACTCCCCAGTACTGTGTGTATTTAAAATGAAGTTGGCATTTACCGTTAACACATATGAACTAGGCATAACTGGGTTACTTAAAATTCTGGTTTAATCACTTTTTTTTTTTTTTTTTTTTTTAATTTAGAGGAAGTCTGGAAGGGAAAAGAGAACAGAAGAGTTACAAAGCTGTTTTGGAAGACCCTATGCTGAAGTTCTCGGGATTATACCAGGAGACCTGTTCTGACTTGTATGTAACTTGCCAAGTGTTTGCAGAAGGGAAACCTCTTGCTCTTCCAGTTAGGACTTCCTACAAAGCTTTTAGCACTAGATGGAAGTAAGTGACTATATTGTATTTCATATACATCATAGGTACTTGGACATTGAACTATATTAATATATGTTGTGGCTTTTCCAAAATTGACAAATTATAAAAGAGAAACTATTAATCAATAGTCTGGGGATGTTTTCTTCACATTCTTGATTCTTAATACGTTTAATATTATTTGTACTGTGGTAGTGCCTAGGAACTCCAGTCAGAGCTCCATTGTGTTGAGTACAGTACACACACATAATCAAAAGATACTCTTTACCTCAAATAGCTTACAGTCCTGACATATGGCTAGAGAACAAGTGGAGAAAAACAAATGAAGTGTGAGGAGGTGAGGGATCAGGCAAAGGAACAGCATATACAGGAAGTTAGGAAGATTATCATAATGGGCCCTTTTGGCTGTAAAATCTCTGCAAAGGCAAGGTGAACAGCGATTTGATTGTTTGGTATAACAAGTAGCATACATGTTTTATTTGCTAGGAAATCCAAGCAGTATAGCCCGTTGTGGTACAAAGGAAATGTCAAAATGTATCTCATTTGCAAATCATAACTACATAGTGGAAACTACATCAAGCCAAGCAATTTCCATTTGCTTATGGAGAAAAGGGCAGAAATCCTCATTTGTGTTCTGCTTGAAATATCTCCTTCAGTGAAACAGTTTTCACCAGTTTAGAGAAGCCAAAAATTCTGTGTTTCAGATATATTAGGATGTGTAAAATAAAGCTATCTTTGTAATTGTCAGTTATAAAGGAAATTTTAAGAGTGACAATTGGTGTTTTTTACTTTGATTTTTTTCAGAATAGCACCCCTGACGTTTAATAATTATTATTGTTAGTGAAGTAACTTTAGTTAGCTATTTTTGAGGCATGCCTAAAATGTGTGTACACCTCTACCCCGATATAACATGAATTCGGATATAATGTGGTAAAGCAGCACTCCGGGGCTGCGCACTCCGGCGAATCAAATCAAGTTCGATATAACGCAGTTTCACCTATAACGCAGTAAGATTTTTTTTGGCTCCCGAGGACCGTGTTATAGCGGGGTAGAGGTGTATTTGTGCCTTTTTTCTATTCAGTTGGTTAAGTGTGGCTGAGTTGCATTTTATTTTATTTTTATTTTTTGATCTGGGCCTGTAAATGTTCATGACAATTTTGCAAGGCTGTTTGATTCCCATCAACAGAGTTCAGTTATGAATTTTGAATATGTTCTCTTTGGCTCTGATCCTGCAAACACTTCCACGTGTGTAAGTGTGTACAGGGCCAGAGCCCAAATGACCATATTCAGCCTTACCTTCAAAGTTTAAATATTAGGGGAAAATACCTGTATGGAGTATAAAATAGAACAATTTGAAATATGAAGCTCATAACTAACCGTGAGTTTCTCTCCTCAGTTGGAATGAATGGCTAAAATTGCCTGTGAAGTATCCTGACTTGCCCCGCAATGCACAAGTGGCTCTGACAATTTGGGATGTGTATGGGCCAGGTAAAGCAGTTCCAGTAGGGGGAACAACAGTCTCGCTCTTTGGAAAATATGGGTATGTTTCTTTTCCTTGCATGGTATCGTAAAATAATAGTTTGAACTGCATTTGTGCACAGTAATAAGGAATCAATGGGCATATTAGGGAGTGATGCGCTGATGTAGCTACATTGCTGATGTAGCTACAATGGTATAAAGCAGTGCTTATACAAATGTGACTTGCCTGCTTTACACTCATGCAGCTGATCTGCCGTGGAGTGTTGCAAAGATGTAGCTATTTTGGTTCGAAAGTCCCTAAAGGAGACAAGCTGAAAGTTCTGAAAGCTCTTAAGTTTTAAAATTGCAAGTGCTGAGACCACTTCAAATCATGTACTCCAGTAGGTTCTTGTATTAGCAACTGTCTGCACTGCATGTTTATATAGGTATGGAAATAGGTGCTTAGTCTGAAGTGTGAACAGATCATCAACATTTGGCTGGCATGTGCTCTTTCAGTGTTGTAATGACATTGATAAGCACCAGTGCACTTGTCTCAACCAGAGTTTATCATAAAATAAGGACTAGTCTTTTTTGTTTGTTTGTTTAAAAGGATAAGAAATGCAAAATACCTGTCTATGCAGTATTAGTATAAGGTAAAGCTAATTCAGGAAGAGTGGGATCGTCAAAGGCGCCTAAGGGAACTAGACAACCAACTGTGACTGACAGTCAGTGGGAGTTCTGTACCTAATTCCCTTAGGAGTCTGTTAAAAATCCCAGCTGAAGTGCAGAGAGTCAACCCGTATATGCCAGGAGTCCAAGTTTTGGGTGTTCATTGGTATGTGGCTCTGGACTAGCTAGCCTTTGTTGTGCTCATCATCGTGGAACCTGTGCATGTCTAAAAAGTCATTTTGTGAAAATTAGACAAGGTGGATGAGGGAATATCTTTTATTGGACCAACTTCTGTTGGTGAGAGAGACAAGCTTTCGAGCTTACTCAGAGCAGCTCTTAAGGTCTGGGAAACGTGAAGAAGATCTCTGTGTAAGATCCAAATTTGTGTCTCTCACCAACAGAAGTTGATCCAATAAAAGAAATTACTTCACCCACCTTGTCTGTCTAATATCCTGGGACTGACATGGCTACAACAACACCACATACAACATTTTGTGCAAATGGCATTGAAGGGTTCCATATTTGTCTTTGCTGACTTTCAGAGCACACTTGCTCAGTTTACAAGTAAAAAAGATATTTGTTCCTAAGTGCCTGCTCTTTAAAGTCAGCAGCATAATCTGTAAACCAGGTGGCATTCTTACTGCCTCATGCATCGTCACTGGTAATAAAAGTCGAAGGCCAAGTCTTGCCTTCAGTTTACACCTGTGCCACCTCATTGACTTTGGGAATTGACAATTTTTTTCACTTACTAGAATCTTATTCATTTATTTTTAAACTGTACGTGTCACTGAAAATGAAGGCCACCTAAAATATGACTTACTATGCACTTTGCAGGTCAGTTAAATAATGTATGTCAGTGTGATTCTGAAAGTTTGGCAAAAGGAATGTGGGAGTACTATCATTGCACTTGGATACTGATGGCTGTGGTATTTGCAACTTACTAAAGTGGTGCTGCATCTTTCTTATAGTATGTTCCGTCAAGGAATGCATGACTTGAAAGTCTGGCCCAATGTAGAAGCTGATGGCTCAGAGCCCACCAAAACTCCCGGGAGGACCAGCAGCACTCTCTCCGAAGATCAGATGAGCCGATTGGCTAAGGTAATGTAACAGTTCTTCAGTTAGGTCTTTAAGGTTGCTTGCATCTATAATATAGAAGCCCCGTATGGAAGACCTGCTTTGTGTGCCATTTTCTGACATTAGTTATCCTGCTTTTAAAGATATTTACCGTCTCATTTAACTATAAGGGATTATTGGTGCACTGTAGCATTTCTCCCTATTAAACTGTAGATCAAAGTATAAAAGTTAATATCTGGCCACATCATACTGAACACCCAAGTCTTCTGTACGGAATTCATGAGCATGCCTTGAAAGTGCTCAGGGGAGACCAAAATGCTGAACTCTTCAGTTTCAATAAGAATTATTTTAATGAGCTTGTATTTTAAGAAATTTCCATGTAACTTCTGTAGCCATTCTTCAGCAGTGGTCTTCTAAATATGAAAATCTTAGGCCACGTCTACACTACAAACTTTGTTTGACGCAAGTTACTTTGGCAGAAAGATGCCCCAGTTTATATATTGCTTGTGCGTGTGCATGTTTGTGTCCTTGCATCAGCGCTGTGCTTGCTCCCCCAAAGCATTTGTGTTGATGCACAGTGCAGTGCAGTTTGGGTAGGTATCCCAGTGTGCAAGTGGCTACTGTCTTTTGGGAAGTTTTGGCAAAGCATGGCGGGGCCTAAACAAGTTGCACAGAGGTTACTGGGAGCAAGGGGTTAACTTCCCAGCATGCAACTGTCTTAATCCAGGTTCTCTATATCCCCTAATTTTGGTATCTTTTTTCAAAATCCAATGAACTCTCATGGTTCTCCTCATTATCTGTCATGTCTGACAGAGGCATGGAGCCTGCACAGCCCTACACTATTGTCCTAAGTGTTGCAAGCAAAGGCGCATGATTCTCTGGTATTTGCAGAGCCACAGGAATAATGCAATCATGAAGATTTTTCGGAGGACAGATTGCTGTGGAACGTAGCGAGAACCAATTCAAGGTTGTTGTTGATGGTCACGGAGCAGCTGCAGGTGGTGGAACGCTGCTTCTGGGCCCGAGAAACGAGCACTGACTGGTGGGACTGTATCGTAATGCAGGCTTGAGATGACGAGCAGTGGCTGCAAAACTTTTGGATGCGCAAGGCCACATTCATGGATCTGTGTGCCTAGCTTGTCCCAGACCTCCGGCCTAGGGACACCAGAACGAGAGCTGCACTGACAGTGGAGAAGCGAGTGGCGATTGCGCTGCGGAAACTTGCAATGCCAGATTGCTACCAAATCATTCTGGAGTTGGAAAATCCGCTCTGGGGGCCATTGTCATGAAAGTGTGCAGGGCCATTAATTGCCTCTGCTACACAGGAATGTGACTCTTGGCAATGTGCAAGACATAGTAGGTGGATTTGCAGTAGTGGGTCCCTGAACCGCAGTGGAGTGATAGACGGCATGTATATCTCTGTTTTGGCGCCAGAGCCCCTTGCCAGAGAGTACATCAACAGGGCTATTTTTCTATGGCTATGCAAGCATTGGTGGATCACCAGGGATCACTGATATCAATATGCTCTGGTCAGGGAAGTCACGTGATGCTTGCCTCTTTGAGAACAGAAAGGATGATTTCTGTAATTGGTCAGTCTGCGTTCAATCATGAACTATTTTGTTGATTAGCCTATCACTCCACCTTCTTGTAGCAAATGTAGGCCATGCTCACTTAATAGTTCAACTATTTTAATTAATAGACTTAGGTCAGATTTAAAAAGTTGGTGATAATCTCCTAGCTTTTCAAGGCAGCCAGACGCCTTTATAATTGTGCAAGGAAAGTCTGTGATAGGGAAGTTCCAGTGCTATAAATCTCTTTCCTCTTCTAGAGATTTATGATGGCAATAAATTAACTTTCATTTAAATTCTGTGTACCTTGAGTTTCTAATAGAAAACTCATTATAATCTGCTCATTTGTAGCCAACAGGTCACTATCACGCGAGCAAGGTTGAATTTCAAGAGCAGTAAGAGGATACTCTGATCCACAGAAAGGTTGAGATGCTGCTTTTTTGTTGTTGTTTTTTTGGAATGGGATCAAAAGCAATATCATTACTGCCAGACGATCTTAATACTAATTTTTTTTAGAATCAACACTATATAGCCTTATATTGAACATATTCCTTATTGGATTCTAGGAAAATTGACCGAGCATGGAATATTTCATCAAGTCTTGAGGGGGTTTTGTTTGTATTGCATTGAGGAAGACATTCCATTGTGTTTAGATTTAGCATAGGAAGAAACTAAGTGCATATGATCTTAATTTTCTGTTTTGGTATGGTGAATTATTTTAATGTAGTGAAATGTTGTACTCCTTTATTCCTGCATTTATATCTACAAGGTTTTGTTTTTCCACAACACTTAGGACTTGTTTAGTTTGGCGTTTTTCTTTTTATGTTGGAATAGCTACTTCTGTACTCTGACATGCCACTTCCAAGCTTTCTGCCAACTGCTTTGTCCCCCTTCCTGCTCACATGAGGACAAGTCTAGGGTTACCATAGTTAACAAATAAAAAAAGAGGACCCCCTGGCCATTTCCCACCCCAGCCCGCCCCAACTCCGCCCCTTCCCCGCCCCAACTCCGCCCCTTCCCCGCCCTAACTCCGCCCCCTCCTCCCAGCCACACAAAAAGGGCTGCCCGAGCGCTACCGGCTTCACGGTTTGCCGGGCAGCCCCCAGACCCTGCGTCCCCAGCCGGCGCTTTCCCAGCGCAGCTGGAGCCCGGGAGGGGAAGCGCCCAGCCGGGGGCTCAGGGTCTGGAGGCTGCCCGGCAAACCGTGAAGTCGGTAGCACTTGGGCTTCGGGCAGCCCCCATGCCTCCGGACCCTGCACCCCCGGCCGGGCACTTCCCCTCCCGGGCTCCGGCAGCGCAGGGTCCAGAGGCATGGGGGCTGCCCAAAGCCCGTAGCGCTCGGCTTTTACACAGAGCCGAAGAGTCAGGGGAGGAGCAGAGCCGCCGGAGGCTCTGCTCCTCCCCTGACTCTTCGGCTCTGTTTAAGAGCTGAGCTGCCCCAGCGCTACCGGCTTCGGGCAACCCCCATGCCTCCGGACCCTGTGCCACCAGAGCCCGGGAGGGGAAGTGCCCGGCCGGCGGCTGGGATCCGGAGGCAAGGGGGCTGCCTGAAGCCGGTAGCGCTCGGGCAGCTCGGCTCTTAAACAGAGCCGAAGAGTCAGGGGAGGAGCAGAACAGCCGCGGGAGGGGAAGTGCCCGGCTGGCATTTTCCCGGACATGTTCGGCTTTTTGGCAGTTCCCCCCGGACGGGGGTTTGATTGCTGAAAAGCCGGACATGTCCGGGAAAAACCGGACATATGGTAACCCTAGACAAGTCCCACATACATAAGGAAGCCAAAACATTGGCAGTACACAGCTCTGCACCCTCCAGGATGTGCTGAAGAGCACTGACCCTGAAGATTTACAGATATTTGCAGGAGATTTTGTTGTTGTTGTTCTCAAATGATCTTAGAAAGTCTGCAGTGAATATGGTCAGCAAGAGATTTTGTGGCTAGCAGACTAGGCAGCATTTTTTTCGCCTGACTGTCTAAGGTGTACTGGGTTGTACCTATTTTCTTATGGACTTCCTAGAATTTGCAGAAAAACAGGGCTCCTCTCCGGCAGTTTTTGACAATTAAAAAAACCACCAAAACAAACAAAACACTTACTTTTTTTTCTGTTGGGTGGGATATTCTTTAAGGTTGCAGACTAATATGGGCATTGTGAGGACACGTTACTTTTCAAGAATGTTAGACATAAGTGTTATAAATCCAAGAAACACGGGAGACAAGGCTGCCCTTTTCAAACAGGGCACCCAAGCTACCTGAACTCTACCTTCTTAGCAATGTCCTGGCAAAACAAACCCGTGCTACTTCCATGTTCCATAATAAACAATGTTGGTACTTGTGACCAGAAAACACGATGTTGTATATTTAATTGCTCAGTGGTAACTCTCCTTTATGGCCAACTTTGAAACCATATGCAGAGCACTCAAAATAACTCTTACCAAGTCCTGGTTTATGAATAGCACACGGAAGGCAATCATTCCCCATGCTCTAGCAAAGGCCCAATCTGCTCAGGTGCTGAGGGCAATCAACCTCTCCTAGTCCGTGTTTAACAGTTCAGATACCAATCCTATATTTTTTCCCCCTTGGCAATCCTTTATCTTGTTGTCACACAGTTCATGTGCCTCAATATACAAAATTCATATTTTCCTCCATCTGTGGTGTAGCAGTGTAACTCCAGTCAGCTACCAAGAGGGCAATTTTTCCCACCAAATAAAGCTGCTATTTATCTTTTTTATTTTTGGAATAGCAGGTTGCCTTTTCTTTCTGTGTCTTTCTCCCCCTCCTGTTCAATTGTGCTTAGATTCAGCTTTGCAGTGGCAGAGGTAGATTGGTGCTGTGCTCCTGTAACTTTACCTATTGTACCTGCTGTGAATTCAATTGACTAGGCTTTCTGGATGGTGGAAAAGAGTTCTCACTTACTCAGGTGTGCCCTAGGCAAATGGATTAATCTGTGCTTTGGCATTCTTAAATTCAAGCAGCTGCTTGAGTAAAACAGACTTTCAGTGGTTCTTATAACCTATTTAGCAGTTAATGAGCGATTAGTGATCTTGTATCGCTGTATGTAAAAGAGAATTTGAATATTCGTTAAAATGAGCAATTAATAGTGTTGGTTAAATGTAGGCATAGTATCTGTTTACGCTGTGTTCCAAAGTCATCCTCATTGACTTCTATAATATGTTTGCAGTTAAAGTACTGGACTGATTTATGATCATCTATGATGGTCTTATGATGATGATAGATTGTCTGACAGTAGAGACCAGGCTGAAATCCTCCAAATGAATTATTACTTAAAAAAAAAAAAAAAAAAAAAAACAGCTGAAGGAGCTGCTTTCCATTTGAAGGAAAATCCTTTTTATTTCTTGACACTTTTCTGACCAGCACTTCGTTGATCCACATGAAGAATTCAGTCACGCTCGTGTAGGTTTTGGACATTGTTGAAACTCCCATTCTGCTATGGAAAGAAAATGTTTTATACGTAACCTTCTCAGGTTGATGAAACCATGGCAAGCATTCAGCTCGGTAATGGAGAGCCATGTCATCACGCTAACGTGAAATGTTCGAAAGTTGCTTCAGAAACTGTCAGCATGGCTGAAAGCTGTGAAGTTACCTTCCCAGGGGATTGTTGGCAAAGCAAGCTCCATTCACTTCCCTCAGTAATCTATATGCAGAGAGTGGAACATTTTCGTGCTCTGTTTAATAGTAATGACATTAGGACATTACAATTAAATAATTCTACCTTAGGAGTGATGGGTTGGTTTATTGCTTTAAAATGAAAGCTTTGCTGCTAAATTTTCACTTCTTCCACTTTCCCTCCCCTCTACCCATATCACTACTCCTATCAACTGAATGAAATTGCCTGATCAGACCACCACCTTGTCCTTAATAACATCAGTGAAAGCATTCAGTCCTTCAGGGTAAGCTAGGATTCATCTTCCATTTTCATCTAAAGAGAACATATTTTTTATTTCACAACGCTTGGCAGCCTTTCTAATTGTTTATTTTAAGCCGTTTATGACTGATCTCGTTTCTGAGGGGTAAATGTCTGTGGACATCCTGAATTCTGTTTATGTAGATAATCAGTGATGTATTGTGGGGAAGGAAAGTAGGGAACCAAATTGGCTCATTAGGATTACATTTGACCTGTTATAATGATTGATCTCTTACCTTATACAACATTGATGTATGCCTTTTACTTTATCTTTTGGGCCAAGGGAAAATTAGTGTGACTACTCTACAGATCTACTTTCAGGTAGAATAGACACAAGACAGTAAGAAGCAGTTTTGCATGAGTTGAAGTGATTGACTAGATCAGTGATGCTCAGACCGCAGTGGTTCAGGAGACAAATTAGCAATCAAGATTACCCAAAAGAGCCACAGTAGCGTGAATTCATTGTTTGATTTATTATATATTCATATTTAAACAGTATGACAGACAGGAGAGCCGCCAGCTTTTCTGCCACCCCCCACAGAGGCGGCAGAAGGTCCCGCCGCCGAAATACCGCCGCGGTCGCCGTCCCCAAAATTGTAGCGCCCTAGGCAACCGCCTAGGTCGCCTAATGGGTAGCGCCAGCCCTGATGATGGGGGAAATATTTAGTTTATATATAAATTATATATTATTTTCACAGCACAATGACTGACCAAGTATTATTATTTTATCAACTACAATTGGTCAATAACAGTAAAAGCATCCTGATTGGTTAATCACTTTAGTTAATAATTAAAACACTGATTTAATTATCCTGTGTCTCCTGTGGCTCTTTGCAACACATAAAAGAGACACTTGCAGCTCCCGGGATTAGATGCTTTTGTGCTGAAGGGCGGGGTACAGATCATTTGGTGCTCGGTGGGTGTAGCCATGACACACGCTGCTCCAGTAGTGCCCCTGGGAGATGACCTACTGAGCTATGTCTGTTTGGAAATCCCAGCAGTGGTTTAGTGTCAGCCCAGGGAGGCTTTCACCACTGGGAAATAATCAAATACAAATGAACTTGGTTAGAAACTTAAGAGAAGGTTTGTCTATATTTGGAGAGAAAGGGGTTTTGCTCTAAAATCCGGGACAGGAGGATCCAAAGACAGAAGGACATCTCTCTAGTTAGGACCCTTCGCGGTCCGTTTTGGTCAATTTCACAGTCATAGAATTTTAATAATTAATTGTAAATGTCCTGATTTCAGCTATTTAAATCTGAAATTTCACGGTGTTGTAATTGTAGGGTTCCTGACCCACAAGGGAGTTGTAGGGGGGTTGCAAGGTTATTGTAGGGGGAGTTGCAGTACTGCTACCCTTACTTCTGTGCTGTTGGTGGTGGAGCTGCCTTCAGAGAAGGGCAACTGGAGAGCAGCAGCTGCTGACTAAGAGCCCAGCTCTGAAGGCAGAGCCGCTGACAGCAGCAGCGCAGAAGTAAGGCTGGCATGGTATGGTATTGCCAACCTTACTTCTGCGTTGCTGCCTTCAGAGCTTGGCCTTCAGTCAGCAGCTGCCGCTTTCTGGCAACCCAGCTCTGAAGGCAGCGCAGAAGTAAGGGTGGCAATACTGTGCCCCCCCCCCATAGCCTTGTGACCCCCCCCCACAACCCGCTTTTGGGTCAGGACCACCCATTTGAGAAACACTAGTCTCTCCCGTGAAATCTGTATAGGATCGGGTAAAAGCACACGAAAGACCAGATTTCACGGTCCGTGATGTGTTTTTCATGGCCATAAATTTGGTAGGGCCTATCTATAATGCTTGTCTTGTTTGGAGGAGGGGACACATGAAGGGAAAGTTACAAGAGAGTATTGGTTTCGATCATAGTGATTTGGTTGTAGAAATACCCAGTACAAAATTAAACTTGAAACCTCAGCGCTGGCTATGTTTTTTTCCCCTTAATCTGTGTCCTCTCTAAACTTTCTTTTCAGCTGCTCAGACGGTGGCTATGCAACATAGGATTTTCCCTTCCTCCGTTCCTTTTCTGTGATTCTAGATGGTCAGCAGATGAATTCTAGAAAAGAAAATTTAGCCTGAGCTTTACCAGGAAAAAATTTAGTAACTGCAGTTTACTGAGCTAGGTGATGACATTTCAGCTTCGGAGAATTAAATTCAAAAAGTTGCTGTATGTGACTTATCAAATGCTTGTAACTTAGGTTAGGTTATATTGGAGTCCTGAGCCTCGAAATACTGTCAAGTAAATCAGCTGCCTTAAGCACATGAACTTGTACCAATGTGTGTCAGGTTATGTTTCTAATATTCCCATGGAAAAGGTTTCAGAACAGAGGGCGTCAGAAGCCTAAGGCCAATCTTCAGTTTGACTGGTTTAAAA
Organism: Trachemys scripta elegans; assembly: GCF_013100865.1. NCBI lineage: Eukaryota > Metazoa > Chordata > Testudines > Emydidae > Trachemys > Trachemys scripta. Next base: position 7,454,987 of record NC_048303.1, read on the forward strand.
TGGATGATTGCTTAGAGGTCAAGCTGGTAAACAATGAAGATAAATTTCATAGCAGTTTTTTCCCCGCTATTGCTTAGCTGTATGGTAGGATTTTCAGTGTTCAGTTTGAATACTCGTGAAAGTAAGAACTAACTGCTGACTAGAATCACTGACTATGGACAGGTATGATTCAAACTTTCCTACAGACGTTCTTTTGAACCTTAATTCTAGACTGCAGTATCCCTATCATTCCATTCTTAGGTTCCTTCTAACCGGTTCAGCATATTATGCTGACTTTATGTACAGAATCTGTGAAATGGACAAATATCAAAGAAGTGAATGTTGTACTCATTTTCATGAGGGTCCTGACCTAGATTTGAATCCAGATCTGTTGTGATGAAAGGCTAGTATAAAAAGTAACTTCAGTACCAGCTCATTCAAATGTATATAGCAGCATTGCTTAGTGTATTTGGCATATGCATCAGACTTGGTATCAGTCTCTGACATCAGGCCAAAGTTAATAGGTGTTTGATCTGATGTGAAATGAGTTGGTGAGTCTTTCTGTTGAGTACCTAGAGATCAGACATCTGTCACAAAAAATAACTGACAGACCATAGCATAGAAAACAAAGTTTGGATTTATAATCCTGTAGATCAGTGCCATTCATTCTATCCCTTTTGTATTCTAGGGCAGTGGTCCTCAACCAGGGGACTGGGGCCCCCAGGGGGCCGTGGTCAGATTTCAGGGGGTCCGTCAAGCATGGTTGTGTTAGATTTGCTCGGGCCCAGGGCACAAAGTCAAAGCCCCGCTGTGCAGGACTGCAGCCTGGGACCCAAGCCCTACCACCTGAGGCTAAAGCTGAAGACTGAGCGACTGAGTACGTCAAACATCTCTTGACCTGAGTAAGGGGGGAGGGATAGCTCAGTGGTTTGAGCATTGGCCTGCTAAACCTAGGGTTGTGAGTTCAATCCTTGAAGGGGCCACTTAGGGCTCTGGGGCAAAATCAGTACTTGGTTCTGCTAGTGAAGGCAGGGGGCTGGACTCAACTCAATGACCTTTCAAGGTCCCTTCCAGTTCTAGGGTATAGGATATCTCCATTTATTTATTTATTTATTTTATTTATTTATAACCTAGCTTCGTGATGCTCCCTGTGGCATGGAGCCCTGGGCAGTTGCCCTACTTGCTACCCCCTAATGCCGGTCCTTTCTTTTATATGCAGAAAAAGAAGTTGTGGCACAGCTGGGCCATGGAGTTTCTGTAGCATGTTGGGGAAGGGGGGTTAGAAAGAAAAAGGTTGAGAACTCCTGATCTAGGGGAAAGTGCAGAGGTGCTTGTGGGAGAAGAGAACTGTCAAAGCTGGCATTGCTGGTGGAGTGATAGGGACAGCTGGATAGGGTGAGGTTAAAATGTTTGGTCTTAAGGCAAGGACATACAGCTTGTACTTGTTGCAGTGAAGGCTGATATTGGGCTACAGAGCCAGCCTTAGTACCATGGGGAATAGGATGATTTTTTCCTCAGTGGTTATCAAATGTACTTTTCTGTACAGACCTGCAGCATCCTTGCTTCATAGTGAAGAAGAAAGACCTGTGTAGTGTCCTCAAGACCTACATAGTGGTTGTTTGGCTCATGGTAGAAACGCTGAGACCTCCTTCCTGCAGTGAACACTTTCAGCTGCTGTTCAAAGCATTTTAGAGACTTAGTAAATTCTAATGTTTTGTCCATCCCAGGATTTTTTTTTTTTTTAGTATCTCCAGGAAATTCAACCTTCATGAAAACTTTTGCTTTGGTTCATGAAGTATAATTTAGATAATTGATTCTGCAGTGTAAAGAGTAAAAGAGTTTGAGATGCAGAATCATGATCAAAGCTACTTGTACAAAACAAAACCCACAAGTTGTTCGATGCAAATATATTTCTTCTGCAGTATTGCGATGTACTTTCGTGGTGCAGTTGAACGCAATTTCTTCCTCAGATTTCTCAGTAAAATCCTGGTTATCATTTAATATTAGATTGCTTACCAGTGTCTGAGGCTGTCAAAAACGTTTAGCTTTGTCCAGAGATCCATGATAGCAAGTGTACTGAATTAAGTTTTTAGATGCAGTGATGTTGTTGCTGTTGTTGTGTTGGTCCCAGGATATTACAGAGACCATGTGGGTGACAAGTAATATCTTTTATTCGACCAACAGAACTTGGTCCAATAAAACCTTGCCAACCTTGTCTATCTAAATGAGTTTCTGCCAAGCTAAGATTGAACCCTAAAAAGCTACTAACTTGTGTTCTGGAAGGTGTAATTTCCTTTCTGAAGCAATGGCTTTTAAAAAAAAACCCAAAAGGTGAGGCATAGTCTTCAAGAATCTACTGATCTTTTCAGAAGCTTAACTAAAACAGTCGTAAGGCAAACATCTCTTGACCTAAATTATATTAGATCCTCATGTAAAATGTGAAATTAATTTAGAAGTACTATGCTCAAGATCTCGTTGTGCTCTCTTCTGCATATTTTATTTGATGCCCCTAAAAAACAACAAAAACCAACCCACCTCTAAAATTGTTTTATCTTATAGGATTACACGATTTGGCAAATCTAAAAAAGATTTAGTTTCAGTAAAAGAAACTTGGCCTTTTGATAGCCAAGTGTATTTTGTCTTTAAGGACAATGTATTGTGAAGGAGAAGCATGTGATATTTTTTTTTCTTCCTTTTGTGTATTGATTTAAAAGGAAAAGAGTAGCAATATCTTGGGTGGATTTGGTTTAGGTATTCATTTAAAATATAGCTGTGTGGCATGATGCTGAAGTTTCAAAAGACACAATCAGGTTTATTTTGGTCTGTTTCTTTTGATGCATTTAAATTTTTCTTTTCCTGGCACTTAGATTGAGCTGAGGTGAGCTCTTCTCATCTATTTGTTTGTAAGGGAATTGTAGGGGGATTGTATTCATTGTCAACCTGATCCTGTGATGCAATAAGCTTCTCTTGAGAGATAGTGAGTGCCCTCAACTCCCCATTTGGTAAAATTCTGATTAAAATACGGTATTAAATTCCAATTCAATATTTGGAAATTACAGTCCTTTAACATGTTGGTTAATTAACAAGTTTCTTTAATATAGGAGCCTGACAAGGAACATATGGAGGAAGTAAGTAGCAAGAGGGCAAAGCTTGTCAGCACCTGGTTTTGGAAGTGCATGCTTCTGACACTAAACAGTCTAACATTTATTAATAAGAAACCTTCCCACTCTGCTACGAATTGTGATTTTTGAAGTGAAAGTACCTTTAATCAAGGGCTGGGTGTTTTTTTTATGGTTACTTTCTTGCTTAAAGCTTTTGATAGTCAAATTTGCCGTTTCTAATATTAACCAGCACCATTTTCGAGATGTGTATGAAAGCATGCTCGTGCGGTGTGGGCATATACCTCTGTAAATGCTCTCATCCTTTCCAGTTAGAATTTTCAAAGAAGTTGGCTAAAGGTATTTTTTTATAAATAAACATACATTTCTTTCCATTGCAAGGGGGCTTCCAGAAATATTCCATAAATTCATTGAATTGTCACCAGATTGGGACCCCTGCTCAGTAGGGCCTGTTCTTGCTTTATCTCTGTGACCTTACATAGGAATGTAGAAATAAGTTAGAGGTGCTTCAACATTCCTTCTCTATAAGTTATTCTTCCCTGGCTGTATCCTTACAAACTGGGGAAAGGCCTGAGTAGAAACAAAATGCTGCCACAAGCAGTAAAACCTGTTCAACATTAGAGAACCTTGATAAGCTAATATAAGCAAAAAGAGTTAAACTTTTCCAGAGTAAACCCAGCCCTCAAAATAGTAGGGAGCCCTACCTTCCCCCAGGCATCTCTTCCTTTTGGGTCTCCATCCCTTTATTATGCAGAGATGTTTGAGGGGAAGAGGAGATGAGATTGACTGCCCCCTCCCACCCTGCCTTCTGTGCTAGGGACTAAGTAGTGCCTATACAAGCTGATACTATCCTATCTTTAAATGGAGTTATGTTGATTGATTGTATAACACCACCTAGGGCACTGTTGGTACTCTAACTGGAGGGGGGAAACTTTAGACAGGCTCCTCCCCACCTCCTTCAGAAATAAAAGGAATTTTCCTCTAAAATGAAAACATACCCAAGCAGCAGCAATTTCCTGTAAGATGAGAGAGAAACCTGTAAAGGATCTGGGACCCTTATTTGGCAAACGTATTTCTTTAATCATCTCGAAAAAGCTCAGTGCTGTATATTCAGACAAATGGAAAACATTGCAAGTTTGAATCCAGTGAATAGTGGTCATGCATATAATGTTTAGCCGTGATGGAGTGTCACCTAGATCTCTTCCGTTTTGTAATTCATACCAGGATTTGATTTCAGCAACACCATTTCAGCCTTCCACACAAATATCCAGAGCAGTAATCAAATAACTAATCTCAAGGAAACCATTAATAAACTCCTTCCGTTGAACAAACTTGGCTTTCTACGTGTCTCCCATTCTCCATTCCAGTAATGCTATATAGAGAGAGCAAAATTCAACTTTGGGTTGTGCTGGCTTTTGGATTTCTTCAGGTTTTCCTCCAGCTTTGGTGAAGACTTTGAAGGAGAGACTGGTCCTGGCAAAAGAATACTTCAGGATTTATAATTTGAGGCACTCTGCATTGTTGGGATGGGAAGGATGGAAAATATAGATGTAATTTTAAAAAGATGTGTCCAAAGACTACCATACTATCCAATGTACTCGGAGAGTATAGCTGTACTCTACCTCCCTGGTGTACAGTTTAATTTGTAGATTACATTTGAGCAGGTGCACATGTTGGGGGATTTAGTGGAAGGATCCTGAGATCACACACACAGCTGAAGGTTAACCAACCCTGCATAATCATAATCTCTTAGCTGTTACCCTGGGAACCTACAGTTCCTCATTTAGGTAATTTTTGGCTATTTCCTGGGAGATGCTGGCTAACCTCTATTCTCATATTTTGCTCTCGTTGTCAATTAAAGGACTCTTTTGTGGGTGACGAGAATGCCTTAGCACCTCATAGGATCAGGTTCTTAGTGTTTGTGCTTATTTTTTCATAGATTCATAGATTCTAGGACTGGAAGGGACCTCGAGAGGTCATCGAGTCCAGTCCCCTGCCCGCATGGCAGGACCAAATACTGTCTAGACCATCCCTGATAGACATTTATCTAACCTACTCTTAAATATCTCCAGAGATGGAGATTCCACAACCTCCCTAGGCAATTTGTTCCAGTGTTTAACCACCTTGACAGTTAGGAACTCTTTCCTAATGTCCAACCTAGACCTCCCTTGCTGCAGTTTAAACCCATTGCTTCTTGTTCTATCCTTAGAGACTAAGGTGAACAAGTTTTCTCCCTCCTCCTTATGACACCTTTTTAAATACCTGAAAACTGCTATCATGTCCCCTCTCAGTCTTCTCTTTTCCAAACTAAACAAACCCAGTTCTTTCAGCCTTCCTTCATAGGTCATGTTCTCAATACCTTTAATCATTCTTGTTGCTCTTCTCTGGACCCTTTCCAATTTCTCCACATCTTTTTTAAAATGCGGCGCCCAGAACTGGACACAATACTCCAGCTGAGGCCTAACCAGAGCAGAGTAGAGCGGAAGAATGACTTCCCGTGTCTTGCTCACAACACACCTGTTAATACATCCCAGAATCATGTTTGCTTTTTTTGCAACAGCATCACACTGTTGACTCATATTTAGCTTGTGGTCCACTATAACCCCTAGATCCCTTTCTGCCGTACTCCTTCCTAGACAGTCTCTTCCCATTCTGTATGTGTGAAACTGATTTTTTCTTCCTAAGTGGAGCACTTTGCATTTGTCTTTGTTAAACTTCATCCTGTTTAACTCAGACCATTTCTCCAATTTGTCCAGATCATTTTGAATTATGACCCTGTCCTCCAAAGCAGTTGCAATCCCTCCCAGTTTGGTATCATCCGCAAACTTAATAAGCGTACTTTCTATGCCAATATCTAAGTCGTTGATGAAGATATTGAACAGAACTGGTCCCAAAACAGACCCCTGCGGTACCCCACTCGTTACGCCTTTCCAGCAGGATTGGGAACCATTAATAACAACTCTGAGTACGGTTATCCAGCCAGTTATGCACCCACCTGATAGTAGCCCCATCTAAATTGTATTTGCCTAGTTTATCGATAAGAATATCATGCAAGACCGTATCAAATGCCTTACTAAAGTCTAGGTATACCACATCCACAGCTTCACCCTTATCCACAAAGCTCGTTATCCTATCAAAGAAAGCTATCAGATTGGTTTGACATGATTTGTTCTTCACAAATCCATGCTGGCTGTTCCCTATCACCTTACCACCTTCCAAGTGTTTGCAGATGATTTCCTTAATTACTTGCTCCATTATCTTCCCTGGCACAGAAGTTAAACTAACTGGTCTGTAATTTCCTGGGTTGTTTTTATTTCCCTTTTTATAGATGGGCACTATATTTGCCTTTTTCCAGTCTTCTGGGATCTCTCCAGTCTCCCATGATTTTCCAAAGATAATAGCTAGAGGCTCAGATACCTCCTCTATTAGCTCCTTGAGTATTCTAGGATGCATTTCATCAGGCCCTGGTGACTTGCAGGCATCTAACTTTTCTAAGTGATTTTTAACTTGTTCTTTTTTTATTTTATCTGCTAAACCTACCCCCTTCCCATTAGCATTCACTATATTAGGCATTCCTTCAGACTTCTCGGTGAAGACCGAAACAAAGAAGTCATTAAGCATCTCTGCCATTTCCAAGTTTCCTGATACTGTTTCTCCCTCTTCACTAAGCAGTGGGCCTACCCTGTCTTTGGTCTTCCTCTTGCTTCTAATGTATTGATAAAAAGTCTTCTTGTTTCCCTTTATTCCTGCTAGTTTGAGCTCATTTTGTTCCTTTGCCTTTCTAATCTTGCCCCTGCATTCCTGTGTTGTTTGCCTATATTCATCCTTTGTAATCTGTCCTAGTTTCCATTTCTCTGCCACCTCCTCATCATCACTCCCATTTTCATTTGTTTCCTCTAGCTGTCACATCTTTTCATTAACCTAGTTAGTAAGATCCTTAGGAAAGGGACTATATATGGTCTTTGCAACTCTCAGGATTTTTTCACAAAGTTGCAGATTTGAAGGATTTTTTTAAAGGATTCTTGTCATTCTAATTCCTGCTTTCAGTCTTGTGAAGTTGTACCCTTAACAAATTGATTGTCTTCACTTAGTTTCAGTGTACTGAAGCCACAGACTGCCCGCAGCAAGATGGCCTCCAGGTTCCTTTAACTGGAAGTGACTCTACCAGCCCTCATTGCTTCCAATGGCTGAAGGTAGCCTGCTCAGGGAACATGGTGGTCACCTTAGTTGCCATCTGAGGGATAAGCAGGAGAATGTGGGAGGTGTTGAGAATGGGATGCTGGGAGCAACAGGGAGGGAGAATATGTCAGGAATCAAAGGAATTTGAGTAGCAGATACAGGGAAATGTGGCGTGACAGAGAAGGAGAAAAATATGTAGCAGAATAAGAGGGAAATATGGGGAGGCAAATGGATGCAGGTGGTAAGGACAGAAGACTTGAGGGAGATGATGGAGAGTGAGGAGGCAGTGACCCTAATCCAGTCCTGTCCAGGTAGGGAGAGGGGTACAATGGCAGCTCCCCACACATAAAGTGATAGGCGAGGGTAAGTAGAATCCCATCCAAGTAGTGAACAGTTAGGTCTACACTACTTGTATCTAAGGTTGAATTTTACTCTGTGATGATTGCATGCAAATTGGGGGCATGCTGCTTCTCTCTACAGAGGCCAAAAAAAAAAAAAAAAATCTGATGGCAGTTTAAAAAAATATACTTTGATTTAAAAATAAATAAGGTGTAAAAAAATCTGTTTTTCTTTTGAGAGCGGGGATTGTCTGACTCATGACTTCTGAAATTATTGCCAATTCCATGCAATTTATTCATTACATGTTTGTACAGTACTATCACAGTGGGCCCTGATTTGGGCCTCAAGGTGCTACTGTAAATATAGAAAGGAAGAGAAACTTCCAGCAGGACTGGGCTTTTTTCCTCCTGTTCTCTCCCCCCCACCTCCCCCCAGTCAAAAGAAAGCGTCTTGTGAAAAGAGTAAATGAAATGTAAATGTTTGTCTACTTCCCTTTATCCAATGGGGGTGTAAATATACAGCATGCATATTATATATACAATCATTTTATATGGTACAGACATAAGTTATGTTATCCTAATACTCATTGAGCCTGTCTATAGACACACATTGGCAAAAGCAGTTCTTCACTTTTCAGCCCTTACATTTTAGGCTTGCAGAATGGTGCTAGGACAGCCACATCGCAGCAGCATATTGTGCATGTATTTTGATAGCATACTATGCCTGTGTAGTTCCACTTAATAGATTTTTATATGGCATCTGAGCTGTCGTATGCTTTGCACTCAATGCTTTTGTTGTTGTTGTCCATATTTGAATTACTAGTATCCTGGCTACGAACAATTGCTGAGCCATAATAATTTGCTTAACAGAAGTCCTAACATAACTTTTCATAGATTCTGAGGCCAGAAAGGACTACTGTGATCGTCTAGTCTGTCCTACATAATACAGACCATTTTACTTCCCTGAATTAATTTTTTCTTTGAACTAGTGCATGTTTTTTAGAAAAAAACATCCAAACTTGATTTTAAAAATTGCCAATGATGGAGAATAAATCATTGCCCTTGGTAAGTTGTTCAGTGATTGTTTATCCTCACTGTTAAAAATGTACACTTTATTTCCGGTCTGAATGTGTCTAACTTCAATTGCCAACCATTGGAACAGGTTATATCTTTTGTGTGCTAGATTGAAAAGCCCATTATCAAATATTTGTTCCCTATGTAGGTACTTAGGGGTGACTTAAATCAGAGTGTAACCTTCAGTTTATGCTAAATAGATTGAGCTCCTTGAGTCTGTCTCAATAAGATATGTTTTCCAACTGTTGAATCGTTCTTGTGGTTCTTCTCTGAACCCTGTCCAATTTATCATCCTCCATCTTGAATTGTGGACTCCAAAACTGCGCACGCTATTCTAGTAGCAGTTGAAACAGTGCCAAATACAAAGGTAATATAATCCCTCTACTTCTGCTTGAGATTCCACTGTTTATATATCCAAGGATCACATTAGCCCTTCTGGTAACAGCATCTCGTTGAAGCTAATTTGCTGCTGATTATCCGCAGTGACCCCCAGGTATTTTTCAGTTACATTGCTTCCCAGGATAGACTCTACATGAATATATGACCTACGTTCTTTTTTCCCTAGGGTATAACTTCATATTTAGCAATATTGAAATGCATATTGTTTGCTTGCGCCCAGTTTACCAAGCCATCCAGATTACTTTGAGTGACGTGTCATATCCTTTTTTTTTTTTACCACTCCCCAATCTTTGTCATCTCAGACTTTCAGTGTTGATTTTGTGTGTTCTGCCAAGTGTTAGGGTTGCCAACCCTCCAGGATTGTCCAGGAGTCTCCAGGAATGAAAGATTAATCTTGAATTAAAGATTGTCATGTGATCAAATCTCCAGGAATTCGTCCAACCAAAGTTGACAACCCTACAAGTCATTGATAAAAATGTTAAATAGTGTAGGGCCAAGAATAGATCTTTACAGGACCCCACTAGAAAATGCTTCCTGATTATCTGTTTACAGTTACATTTTGATCCCTGTCAGTTACCTAGTTTTAGATCCACTTAATGTGGGCCATGGTACATTTTGATTTTTAAGCAAGCAAACAAACAAACAAAACCCCTAGAAAAACACAAAATTAACAAGTCAGTTGCCTTACAGGAGTCTTTAATTTACAAGTCTTCAAGCCTTATAGTGTAATATAATACATTATCTTATTTCTGCTATAAAGACTGGGGACTTTTGCTGGATATGAAAGGTAAAAAATTCAAAAATATGCATGTCTAATTTTCAGAAATATCTTGTGTTTGAAATTTTACCTTAAGTTCTATGTACTATAATTTCTGTTGTTCTGGCAAAAAGATGGTCACTTTACCGTATTTCAAGGCTTTCCTAATTTCTTAGTATTAGGAAGGCCTAGTGCTCTTGTCGTTTCTTGTAAACTTTTATTGCACCCCCAAGTGATTGACAAACTGCTTTCTTCTATGTTTCTTCTTGAACTGTACAGAGTGGTCCACAGTTAATAGATTGTCTCATAGACTGCCATTGGAAGGGGAGATAGTCACATGACATCTCTAGGAACTATGGCAATTACTTAGGCAGAATAGTAGCATTAGGAATATATTTTTAATGTATTTTAACGAGATACAGAAGGAACCAGTAACACAGGGGTCGGCAACCTTTCAGAAGTGGTGCGTCGAGTCTTCATTTATTCACTCTAATTTAAGGTTTCGTGTGCCAGTAATACATTTTAATGTTTTTTTAGACGGTCTCTTTCTATAAGTCTATAATATATAACTAAACTATTTGTTGTATGTAAAGTAAATAAGGTTTTCAAAATGTTTAAGAAACTTCATTTAAAATTAAATTAAAATGCAAAGCCCCCCAGACCGGTGGCCAGGACGCGGGCAGTGTGAGTGCCACTGAAAATCAGCTTGTGTGCCGCCTTTGGCACACGTGCCATAGGTTGCCTACCCCTGCAGTAACATATCATCCAGCTCTCCACAGACCACCAGCAGATGCAAGACCACAGTTTTGGAATCTCTGCTGTATGCGGTATTACTGGCGAAGACAGACTTACTGAAATCATATCTTTAAATTACTTTTAAGGACAAGAAGTATTGTTCATAAAGTTAAATGAAGTATCAAACTCTTGCAGTCACTAATTTTGGAGATTTTAGATTCAGAAATCTTTCACATGGAACGAACCACAAAGCCATTAACTTTGTCATGCTAGAGTTCTGCTTTACAAATAGGACACTTTTAATATGTCATATTATTTGGAATTCAAAACTAAGGTTAGTGATGTGTGTATATTTTATCTTTTCTTTTGTGATCAATATGTTTTGGATCCTGAGAATATTTTTATAATGCGGATTGTTTATAGCGCACGCTTTATTTGTAATGTAGAAGCTTTTTAACTCCCTCTCTTCCCATCCCTTTCATGTGTGATTGTCTTTGAAATTATGGCCTGGATGTTCTTTTTTTAGTCACAGCAATTTAAATAGTATCACTATATATTTCTATGGCAGCTCACCAAGTCTCATCGACAAGGTCACATGGTGAAAGTAGACTGGCTGGACAGACTGACCTTTAGAGAAATAGAAATGATCAATGAGGTAGGTCATCATATATCAGCTTTATAATGGGTTTTGGGTCTTGTTGATATGGAAGCCTTGGCTTGCTTGTAAGACTGTAATTCAGATGACTTGCCCTATTTTTCTTCTCTCTTGTGCACATTAAAGGAAGAAATCAATCTAAAAAGAATGACTTTCTCTGGCGTTAGTGATACAGAGGTAGTTGAAAATAGATCTAGATATCAGTTAACTTGGTTATAGGTGCTTAAGACTGTTAGAGCATCATGGGGTGGGGCAGAATTGAAGTTGTCAAAACAACTTCCTTCAGTAAACTTCAACCCATATAAACTCTGCATTAAATTTATAATCATTTTCTAATCAACTCACAACCTTTTGTTTAAATTGATCTTGGTTTGGGAGGGAAAATATTGCAACTGGAGACTTTTTTGCTTAAATCAATTGCTTATTTATTTTTAACCTACGAAGTGAACTGCCTCCAACTCAGGGGGGAAGTGTTAACCCACGAAGCCAAAAATGATCTCCTTAAATGGCCTATGCTCTGAAAGGTGCATAAAATGACCACCTTACTCAACACATCTGCTCCCTGTGTTGACAGCTGCTTTCTTGTGTAAGGCTATGTCTACACTATGCAGCTTTTAGTGACACGGTTGTGATAAAAGGCGTGCAGTGTAGCTCTCCTGATGACAAAAAATTTCCTCCCACAATGATCAGTGTTAGTGTTGTCCACAGGAGAGTAGGAGAGCGCATCTGCTGTGAAAGTGCTGTTCACACCTGTGCTTGTCATGGACAAAACTTTTGTCTTTCAGGGAGTGTTTTTTTGAAACACCTCTGAAGGACACAAGTTTTTTGTCTTTTACTTGCCAGTGCACACAAAGCCTAAGAATTTTTTTTTAGCTACTTGGCATTTGAGTGAGACCTGCAGAGATAATGATTTGCATTTCTATAGCCCCTTCCAGTGGGGACTCTAAAGTGCTGTGCAAATTCTAACCTTCAATGAAACATACCTGTTTTTACAGAAGGGAGAACTAGCACAGAAGTGATTTGACCATCAGTCAAGCAGGCAGTCTGTAGCAGAACCCTATCTTCTGATTCTCATGACTGTGATTTAATTACAAGACCAGTCTCCCTTTCCTGGACAGTCCATACCTCCTTGGGTGGGCAGACTAATTCTCTTGTGAGTTGTGCAGAGCTGTTTACTAAGGTTCAGTAGCAGAATTTTTATTCCTGGTGGTGATATGCAAATCAGAAAAAACACACTCCAGGATCCCAAGTTTTATTTGCAGTGTTAGCAATTAGAAAACTTGTAAACTGAGCAGACTGCATCTTGAAGCCATTGGTGTGCCAACATAACACCATATAGTGCAACTTTAACTCTGTTGTTCCATTGGATCACTTAAACCGTTTCCTCTTCTTGAATGCAAATGTTTGTTGTGGAGTGTGACTGACAATATATAATGCCAGAGGAAGCTTGTGTCCTAGAGTAAGTAGTTATGTGAAATTATAAACTGAGTAATTGCCACAACATCTGATAATTTGATCCATCAGTTACAGCACAAAGGAAATATGGTTATTACTGTTAAGAAAATGCTGAAGATTGATGCTCTTCTTTAATATACAATCCACATCTTTAGTCTGTTTTCTTTTCAGAGTGAAAAACGAAGTTCTAATTTTATGTACTTGATGATTGAGTTTCGGTGTGTCAAATGTGATGATAAAGAATATGGAATAGTTTACTATGAAAAGGTATGTGCCTTGTAGGTTTTATGATCTCCTTTAGGAAGAAAAAAGCAAACTTGCAGCAAAAAAAATTACAGGTTTTCCTGCTGAGATGAAATATTTTGTTGCAAGATAGCAGTAGACAGCTGTCAGTGGCAGCTGTTTATGTACATACAAATCAAATAGTATAGCTCCAACAAGATTACAGAAGTCAATCATTCATGTAATGCAGTTCAAGATTACAGAATTTAATACGTGCAAGTGATTCAAAACTTTTTGATTTATTGTTCCCCAAATCAAATAGTACTTTCAGAGTAGCTTTATGTAAAATTGGTTCTTGGATTGGGATAAAGAGATCTACATGTCTTCATTGGTAGACTTGATACGGGATTGCCTTATCAAAACTTTGCACAAGGGCTGTGCCAATAGACAGTCTCATTTGTCTCATTTCCCCAATATTCTTTGTTATATTTTAAAGACACATTTTGATACTTTTAATAGGTTTTCATGACAATAACAAATGGATGAAATCTCTGCTTTCCTCAGAGCATCTTGTAGCATCTTGCTTCTAAGGATCTCAGGCCACTTTACAAACATTAACAACTCCCCCAAATAACTTGCAAGGTAAATAAGTATTCTTATCCCCATTTTACAAACGGGAAGATGAAGGTAAGAGGTTAAGTGAATTTTCCAAGACCACATTGCAGGTTGAAAAGCTGGGATGAGAATCTGGCTCTTCAGATTTTCATATGCTTTAGCCACAAAACCATCCAACTCTCCTACCTTGATGTAGTTTTTTCTCGGGTAGGTGTATTTGTTGGAGACTGTCTGATTGCAGTATATTTTTGTTTGCTTATCTAATATAGTCACATCACTTTTAATATCTTGTTCCATGGTCTGTAGAAAATATGATTGTAAGGTTTATAACAAACATTTGCTCATATAGGCTGAATATTATAATTATGAAGTGTTGTGTTATACAGATGTTGTATCATGATGTCCACTTCTCTGCTGCTCCCTTCGTCTACGATCTTTGAAGTGCTGCTGTTGCATTTGAATGATGCACTTCAGAGTGGAAGGATGGTTATGGAACATGCATGTGTTTTGCCCCCTACATGCACATTTGATTGTAGTGGGAACTGAATTTGTGCTGTCTTAACGTGTTGCGTATATATATTTTTTTGCTATTGGGAGAGAGAAAGCTTGGTTTTGAACCAAACAAGTAGAGGTGGTCAGAAAAATTCCAGTGACACATTTTTTTCATTGAAATTTGCCAGTTTGAAATGAAAATGGCTCCTGGAGATGATTTGATTTCAATGAAGTTCTGATGGCACCTGTCATGGCTCCAATCCCTTTCACAGAGAATTTAGAAATCTTTGGGTTTTCATTCTGAATTGGACTGAAACCAAATTTTGAACCTGAAATCCTCTACGAAACGGAATTACTTTTCTCTGCATAGCTCTGCAAACAAGCTAGGAAATATTCTTAGAAGCATGAAGAAGGAATATAATCAAGGTATAAAACTGGCTTACTAAGCATCATAAGATAATTAGGTGGGTAACTGCACATCATAAGATAATTAGGTGTGTAACTATTTCTAAAAGTAGAAATAGCCACAATTTGAAGGTCTTGTTAAAAAGCTACTTCACGCAAACAAATTCAGGACCACTTTTCTGGAAACAGCAGAAAACAGTCCATAAATTAGTTGCCTGTCTTCTCAAGTTTGTTATGCTTCCACTTAAAATATAAAGATTACCTATCCAGCATATAGAATCTAATGGAACAAGGGTAGGCTGTCACCTGTCTCTGAGTGATAGTCTAAGTGAAAATTACTTGTCACAGTTGTGTTGATAGATTTGTTTTTTGGTGTTGTGACAGAGAACCAGCCTGTTAAACAGCTGCTGATAGAATCTGCGATTCTGTGACTCAACGCTCAATTACTGTATATAAAATGAAGTGGCAGTGGCCGCTTCCTGTGTTCTCTATCAATTTAATTGTAATGCAGCATTTAAAATGTGAGGAATGCCAGTCTGCAGGTAGCAAGAACACAACTTCCAGTTTCACTTTTAGGCAAACATCACTCACTATGGAAATATCACTGGGTGAATTCCAAAATGCAAATATCTCATCTTATCTCTATGGGTAAATGAACTCCAGCACTTTTCATGAACGTGTATTTTCATATAGGGTTCAAGTGAAAACAGCATTGTATTGGGTAAATAGGGCAATTGCAGAGCCAGATCCATTTAAAGGATTTTCTCAGTAGAATATCTTTCCCAGTGTTTAAAAAAATTAGGTTTTATCAGTCGCTGAAGCCTTGCCTGTGTGTCCATCTAGGTTCTGGATACAGATAATTGTATCCTGCTGGTACAGCTTGGAACCTTGGTTTAACTAACCCCATAATATGAGATCAATAGAACCCCCTATTTGTTAGTGTTTTAGAAACTGATAAATGCTGTAATTTCAAAGAGGTGTGGCAGAACCTTGCTTGATCAACACTTTGCTTTTCCGTAACACACTATAATCTGCAAAATTGGCAGTGTCTCTCCACCTTTCATCAAAGAATAAATAGCAGAGAGTGGTAGTGAGGTCTTACATTTGTAAAAATGGCATTTTTGGAATATAGTGGAGTATGTTTAATATTATGCTATAAAATATTTAATTAAACCAAACTCAAAATGAACTCTGTATTCTTATGAGGTTTGGCTAGTGGTGGATTTATGATTTTGCCGCCCCGAGGCCTTAAATAATTGCCGCCGACGGCCCCATATGAACTTGTTTTAGTTTTTTTTACAAATTTGTTTGAACTAAAATGAATCTAAATATCATTAAAATAATTGAACATTTACAAGTTTTATTATAAATAAAATTACAAGTACAGTGGACCCTCGCTTAAACATGCATCTGTATAGCACGATTTCGCTTATAGCGCGGGAATGCGCATGGATCCAAGACTGAGAACCGCTTAATTTCTTCCGCCCAGTCATCATATTAACGTTTAGCATTCTCGCGAGTATGTTTACTAAATGGTGTCGCGCTGTCATTGGTGATTTCAATACATGCTATGATTGGTAGAATCGCAGCATCACTGATGCCGGGATTACAAAAATGCTGCTATTAATAAATTTGTCGGCCTAGGCGATAATACACCGCTAGGTTTGGCCTCACATTTGTTTGAGACCTCCATGGCAAATTAGCAGGTAAACAATTGTTGTCATGAATTATTGAGGTTACACAGTCAGGGACAATATAATAGATATTGATGTTCTTTGAGTGAAAGAGGGGTCAGAGTTGCACATTCCCTATCCATTTGAAAGGTGGGTAAAACTGCCAACATCCTTATTCTGTTGACTGATGTCGTTCTGTCTGTCTCCAGGGTATTTCATAGAATAGCTATATTTCAGAATAGGCTATCTTTAATGAGAGAATTTGGCCCATGAGAGCAATGCTAGAACTCAACCAACTTGCAAATTCTTGTTACAGTTTAAGGGTTTTTTTGTGCTAAAACATAATGAAATTGTAAAGACAGAGTGTCCTTCATTTGAGCTGAATAACTAAAGTAAGCAAAAATAGGTCATTCTGGTTTCAACTTTTATGTGCAATCTAGAAAAATTGGTGGGCTGACCTGTTAAGTAAAGTTTTTGCTTTTATTTTTTTAGTTTGACTTTTCACTGTAACAGTACAGCATGGTGATAGAAACACTTCACCTTTTTGTTTTTAACTAAAATATTCAAAGATGAAAAAATACAGATGAAATCTTAGAAAAAAGTGAATTCTTGGCTTTCAAATCACTAGTTGAGCACTAGGGCTTAGAACAGTTTACTGTCAATTCTTAGTATTTTAGGTCTTTATAAGCTTGCCACTGTTATAAATCATGAAGAAGTTGGCTGTTTCTTTTTTCCAGTGGTATAAGATATATATATTTTTTTGAGCCTGGGGATGCAAGAGATGTCAGACCTTAATGATTGTATTGCCTTTTTCTCACCTAAATTTATGATTTGTGGTTGTAGATGAAGGGGAGATTTTTCAAAGGTACAAAGGGGAGTTAGGCTCCCAACTTCCACTCGATCAGTGGAGTTGGGGCACCTCTCCACCCTTGGGGCCTTTGAAAATCTCCCATTAATGTTTTCTACTATTTAAAAGATAGAATTCGAGGCTTTCAGGTGAGATCAAATATTGATTTCTAGTTCTGGCATTCTCCAGAACAAGGCTGATTAAAGTCACAATGTAATTAGCGGATAAAAAGCAAGACAGCAGTCAGAATGTTTTGTTGGTAAGAAGCAATACTTTGTGATCTGGCAGGGGTACAAAAGAATGGTTTACATCACTGGAGAAAATGGTGCCCAATTAACCAATCCAAAAAATCATCCATTTCTAAATTAGCTCAGTGAAGTACTAGCTCTGTCAAGGTTCCTTCCCCACTCTGAACTTTAGGGTACAGATGTGGGGGCCTGCATGAAACTTCTAAGCTTAACTACCAGCTTAGATCTGGTTCGCCGCCACCACTCCCAAAGTGCTAATTCCCTTCCCTGGGTAGCCTTGAGAGACTCTTCACCAATTCCCTGGTTAATACAGATCCAAACCCCTTGGATCTTAAAACAAGGAGAAATTAACCATCTCCCTCCTCTCTCCCACCAACTCTTGGTGGATCAAGATCCAACTCCCTTGGATCTAAAAACAAGGAAAAATCAATCAGGTTCTTAAAAAGAAGGCTTTTAATTAAAGAAAAAGGTAAACATCATCACTGTAAAATCAGGAGGGAAAATAACTTTACAGGGTAATCAAACTGAAAGAGCCCAGAGGACCCCCCTCTAGCCTTAGATTCAAAGGTACAGCAAACAGAGATAAACACTCTAGCAAAAAGGTACATTTACAAGTTGAGAAAACAAAGATAAAAACTAACACGCCTTGCCTGGCTGTTTACTTACAAGTTTGAAATATGAGAGACTTGTTCAGAAAGATTTGGAGAGCCTGGATTGATGTCTGGTCCCTCTCAGTCCCAAGAGCGAACAACCCCCAACACAAAGAGCACAAACAAAAGCCTTCCCTCCCACCAAGATTTTGAAAGTATCTTGTTCCTTATTGGTCCTTTGGGTCAGGTGTCAGCCAGGTTACCTGAGCTTCTTAACCCTTTACAGGTAAAAGGATTTTGGAGTCTCTGGCCAGGAGGGATTTTATAGTACTGTACACAGGAGGGCTGTTACTCTTCCCTTTATGGTTATGACAAGCTCACTGGTCCCTAGCAGGTACTTCTAAATAGTCAAGGGCTGAATTTAGTAACTACGCTTATCTGAGGTCCAGAAAATTTCAGTTTCTTATTTTAATGTGATACATGTTCTCCTCAGACCACCACAAAATGTTCACATTTAAAAAATACTGTCTTAAGTCAGAAGACAATGAGAGTGGGTAGGATTTTCTAGAGCTCTCAGCATTGGCCTAACTCTGTTCTCATGGAAGCAAATGGCTCAGTAAGTGTGGTGTGTGTGTGTGTGTGTGTGTGCGTGCTTACTTTTAAAATTAATTATTTATTTTTAAAAATAATCTGGAACTCTTGAGTCTTTATCCTAACTGTTACTAATTCTTTGTGTGGTCTTGGTCAAGTCACTAAGGGTACACCTACATTTGAGCTGAGAGGTGTGATTCCTAACTTTCATAGCTAGGCTCCCGCTAATGCCTGAAAATAGCAGCGTGTCCACAGTAACATGAGTAGCAGCTCTGAGTATAATCCCGCCTGATCCCCTGGGGTACTTCTGCGCAAGCTAGGAATCACCTCTCACAGATCAAATGTAGATGTACCCTGAACCTCACATTACCCATCAATAAAATGAGGATACCTACCTATCTGGTGGGGTATTGTTAAGATTAATGAACTAATGTTTGCACATCAAATTGAAGATATACTAAGTACTAAATATTTATTCTTAAATGCATTATGATAAACTGAACAAATAGAAAATGCTAAAGGGAAAACATAACGCACAATCAACAAATGAGTTAATTGTATGTTTTTAGCTGTTTTTGGGGAAAACTCATAATATAGGATTAGCCATAGTTAAAGTGGGCATGGGGGGGAGGGGGAGGCGGAGGAGGGTGGCGGTAGTGGTTAGATAAGTAGTTCTGCTTTTATACTAAACCTCTCCCCCACTACTCATTTTTCCTCATCTGCCTGCTGCTGCCTGTCTAACATCTCACCTAAACTGTAAGCTCTCACATACAGGGACAGATCTTCTTTGCTCCTTGTCTGTATAGTGCCTGGCACAATGGGGCCATTGATCCTTGGTTGTCACCCCCAAGCAGGTGCTCTTGTAATAGAAATAATAAATATATACTGTAGCACCATAAATCTTAATTAACGCCAAAGTCACCATCTATGCAATTTATTATTTAATTTTGTAATTGAATTGAGCAGAACTGAAGAGGATTGTCCCTTTTCTTTGACTTTTTTAACTTGAATTTTTAAAAATTCAAAATCTTAAATTACCTAATATGAAAAGCGATCATACATTTATTCACAGGCTAAGCTTAACACCATCCACATATTATATGTATCTTACTTGGCTAAAAAGTATTGTTTACTTTTATGTGTGTTATCAGAATTGTGTCTGTAAAAACACTACCGCTATTAACACTATTACTGCATTTATTAGCTTCATCTGCCTAAAAAATTGCTCCAATGTATACTTAATTTGCTGGTACAAAACCAAGCTTTTGCTATAGTCAGCACTGTAGAATCAATATATGTGCAGAAAAGTGAGCTATATATTAGTCTGCCTCATGCATCATACACAAAACTGCTAGCTATGTTAAAAAAAAAAAAAATGCTCGGACTGGTAAGGAGGGGAAGCAGATTCCTTCTAATTCCCAGTTCAAACTAGAAACGGATAGCTTTGTGCCATTCTGCAATTTCTAAAAAGATGTTTCCCAAAATGGTGATCTGTGTTGCATTCTATCCTGAGCCCTCAGTATAGGGTGCGTCTCTGTGTGTTCATTTTCCCTCAACTTCAGCAAATACTCCAAATCAGTAAACCCATATTCTTTTTTTGAGTGATTGTTCATGTCCATTCCAAGCAGGTGTGTGTGCGCCGCGTGCACGCCAGCTGGAAGATTTTCCCTTAGCAGCGTCTGTAGGGTCGGCCTTGGCGCCCCCTGGAGTGGCGCCTCCAAGGGAGCCCTATGTAGGGGCCCGCCGACCCTCCACTCCCTCAGTTCCTTCTTACTGCCGGTGACGGCTAGCTGGAACTTTGCTTGCTTGCAACAAGCATAGCAGTGTCCCGTTTAAGTGTGTATATTTGATTCCTCTCTCATAGGTTAAAGTTTGTGTTAGTCGTAGGTAGTTGATAGTTGTTGGGTTTTTTCCCCCAACGGACTCGTCGCCCCGCTGGGGCATGCCTGCGTCCCCAGGGTTTAAACTCTGCAAGGACTGCGGGAAGTTTATGCTGAAGAGTGACCTGCACTCTTCCTGCTTAAGGTGCCTCGGAGAGAGCCACCAAAGAGACCGGTGCAGTATCTGCAGGGAATTCCGTCCCAGGACTCTTAAGGATAGAGAGCAGAGACTCAAAGTGCTCCTGATGGAGGCAGTCTTACGGCCACACTCGGACCCCGAGCCTGTCGATCCGGCGCCCAGCACCTCATCCTCGGTGCGCAGCGCCCTGGCACCGCTAACAAGACAGGAGGCCCAGTCTAAGACCTCTAAGTCCCGGCACTGGAGAGAATCGGGACATAGAAAATCGGCCTCCGTAAGGCACCGATCACCATCTCTGGTGCCTGCGAAGAAGAGGAGGCCGGTGAGGGGCCGATCACCCCACCAGGACCTTAAAAGGCCGGCGGTGTCCACGAGTGCGGTGGGACAAGCCGTGCCACAACTGCACCCTCCCACGGTTCCGTCGACTCCCATCCTGGTGGGGGTGCGGTTGAGTCCGGACTGGTCGAGATCCCCGGACCTCAACGAGGATGTGCGTCTCTCATCGACGCCGGAGGCATTCGAGGCCACCTTTGACTTATTAAGCCTCCCGGTGCCGGGCTTCCCGCACCGGTGGAAAGAGCTGCCGAATATGGCCTGCCCCCCGATCCAATCAAAGGACAAGCCAGCCATGATGTCGCCCCAGTCCCTGCCCCACGCTGCCCCAGCGGCACTGGCACAGAGACAGCATTCCCCGGGCCCGCAGCACCACGCCCCGGTGACAGTGGGTACTGCTTCCCCTCGGACCTCCTATTTGGAGACCTCAGACTTGGAATCCTACCGCTCCAGTAGATCAAGGAGTAGGAGGTCGGCTTCACAGGCGAGCCAACAACCTTACCAGGGGCAGTGGCAGCAGCAGTGGCCACCGCTCTCCCAGTGGCCATTCTGGACTCCCTGGGCTTACCATCAGACCATGGGACAGGTGCACGGCCCGCTCTCCAGGTCTACATCGGTCTCCTTGATGTCGGTGGGTCCGGCGCAAATGCCTCCACCACCGGCACTGCCGTCAGACAGGAGTGTGCCTCAACAAAGCCCGGCACCCCCTAGCCAGACACTGGCACTGGCGGGGACCATGGTTCTGACACCGCAGGCACCGCCCAGCACCCCTCGTCGTTCGGTGTCGACCCCGGTACTGGCCGCGTTGCCGCATCTTGCATCCGCACTAGCCATGCAACCGCAGTACCGTGTGCCGGAGTCCCCTGCAGAGACTGAGGGTACAGAGGAAGGTTCTTTGCAGGTGATCTCCTCCTCTTCCTCTCCAGATGAGGCGGTTGTGGGAACTTCAGCGGCACTGGCCCTAGAGCACAACCGGGTGCTTCAGCAGCTACTTAAGCTTGCAGCTCAGAGCCTGGCAATCCAAGCGGAGGAGATCGAGGTGGATGTGGATCCGGTAGTGGACATCCTGGCCCCCTTGGGCCCATCTAGGGTTGCCCTACCGTTGATCAAAACGATAGCTGATATGTCCCGCACCTTGTGGCAGACACCAGCTTCGTTGGCCCCCACGGCTAAAAAGACAGAGGCGCTACTTTATGCCCTCCAAAGGCCATGAGCACTTGTATGCCCACCCTCCCCCGGACTCTCTGGTTGTGGATGTGGCCAACCAAAGGGAGCGTCAGGGGTTCCAAGGGTCTACACTGAAGAACAGGGAGGCCAAAAAGTTGGACCTATTTGGCAGAAAGGTGTACTTAACAGGGGGTCTGCAATTACGTATAGCCAACCAACAGGCTATAGAGAGGCGGTATGGACACAACACGTGCTCAGCATTGTCCAAGTTCGCTGAACTCCTTCCCCAGGAATTGTGAACAGAGTTTTCTGCTATAATAGAGGAGGAGAAGTTAATTTCCCAGGCATCCCTCCAAGCAGCCCGGGATGCGGCGGATGCAGCCTCCCACACACTGGCAACTGGGCTGGTTATGCGGCGGGAAGCCTGGCTTCAGGTCTCAGGCCTTCCACATGAGGTCCAACAGACCATCCAGGACTTCCCTTTCAAGGGACCCATGCTCTTCTCCGAAAAGACAGACAAGAGGCTCCATAGCCTAAAGGAGTCAAGGGCTATCCTACGCTTGCTGGGTTTGCACACCCACCCACCCAATGCAGGCAATTCAGGCCGCAGCCGGCCCCGTGACCTTACCAGCCCCAGAACCGCACAGATGCCTCGCGTAGGCGGAGCAGAAACGGCAGAAGGAGGCAACAACAGCCTTCTGGCCAGTCCGGCCAGTCACGGCCCCCGTCAAGGCCTAGACCCCAAATTTGATGGTGCGGTCGGGGACGACTTACCGCTCAGGACTCTGAATCCTACCAACCCTACCTCTTCATCACATCTGTCCCTCTTCTATCGTGCATGGTCCCGAATTACATCGGACAATTGGGTGTTCCGCACGATAGAGAGGGGATATTCTATCCAGTTCTCCCTCCCTCCCTCCCCACCAGCCCCCCTCCCTGTCCAATCCACACATTTACGTCGCACTATGCCATCACGCACCAGGCCAGAGACAATGCAGCCTTCGGCCGTGCAGTGCTCCAATCCGCAGTGAACTCTGACCCCAATGCCTAAACTCAGGCTTGTGAGTCACCTGCTTGGAATGGACATGAACAATCACTTGAAGAAGAAAAAATGGTTACTCACCTTTTTGTAACTGTTGTTCTTTGAGATGTGTTCATTTCCATTCCAATACCCACTCTCCTACCCCTCTGTTGGAGTGCCGGCAAGAAGGAACTGAGGTGGTGGAGGGTCGGCGGGCCCCTATATAGGGCACCATGGAGGCGCTACTCCAGGGGGCGCCAAGGCCCACCCTACGGACGCTGCTAAGGGAAAATCTTCCGGCTGGTGTGCACACACCTGCTTGAAATGGACATGAACAACACATCTCGAAGAACAACAGTTACAAGAGGTGAGTAACGTTTTTTTTTCATGATGGGACATTTAAATTTTGTCCATAAGTGTTTTGGCTACAGCTTTTGAAAATTGTTTGCCCACACAATGGGGCCCTCTAAGCACTCCCATAACAGATACATCCTAATAATATTGGTAAAAATTTCCATCCATTTTTTCTTCACTAAAATGCTAATGCTGATGAAGTTTTAAAAATTATACTTCT
Organism: Trachemys scripta elegans; assembly: GCF_013100865.1. Lineage (NCBI taxonomy): Eukaryota > Metazoa > Chordata > Testudines > Emydidae > Trachemys > Trachemys scripta. Next base: position 7,478,474 of record NC_048303.1, read on the forward strand.
CTCTAAATTTGTCTCACAAACAGATGGAGTTTATCCTTCGGTCTCCTATTTCCTTCTATCTTCTCAACTTTGTCAAAAATTAGCTAGAACAATTCCTTTCTATATTTTCTTATCCTTTATGCCTTTTGTTGGTTATCCATTGAAAGTTTAATTGCTTTATTTTCTCTTGAATATGGAAAGTAGTAAATTCTGACAGAAGACACGTTCATTATAACTTGTGAGACATTTATTGTGCCTTTCAATTATGTTGCTATCCAGGATGGTGATGAGTCCTCTCCAATTTTAACAAGCTCTGAGATTGTTAAGGTTCCAGATCCCCAGCTGTCTATGGTGAGTAATTTTCTGTGCAACACAATCCAAATCATAACAAAACTTCATTGTGGGATGCTGTGAAGTTCTTACAAGTGGCAGAGAAAAACTCTTGTCAATTATATCTCCTATGGTCTCAAGTAAGTTTAATTGCAGCATCAAGTTGTGGCTACTGCCAGTGTGTTAAGTCTTAAGTAAATCTAGTCAAGAAATAGTAGTGAGATTTTTAAGTTATTGTCAGTTTGTTATTAGGATTGGTGGGATGGTCAAATATTTTTAGTTCTTCAAGTGTCCTCTGCATATTCCCATTCATGGGACTTGTGCTGACCGGTTCAGCAGGACCTTAGAATCTCCTGATAGCAGTGCCCGTTAGGATGCCCCTGCGGCTTCACCCCCACCCTAGCACTTGAGCATACTCTGAGGGTGTGGGCATAAAAGGGGCATGGCTCTCATTGCTGCCTCAGTTCCTTCCACCCACAGCAGTGACGTGAACCTGTCTCTGTTAGTAAAATATGAAAGTACGGACCTAAGACTCCTCCATCACAAGTACCTATCTTTTTCTCTTAGTTCACCATTTCCAGTACAGAGTCTTACCCTTTGGCCTTTCCACTGCACCCAGAATTTTTACAAAATGCCTGGCTCGGATAACAGTGTATTTGAGGAGGCAAGGAATTTTCATCTTCCCTTACTTAGATGATTGGCTCCTGAAGGCTCCCTCTGAAGATTTAAGGAAGGCCATTCGGATTATTAGTTCTGTGTTCGGAACCCTAGGTCTTCTCATAAATGGAAAGTATCAGAGGAGTAGCTGTGTTAGTCTGAATCCACAAAACCAACGAGGAGTCCAGTGGCACCTTAAGGACTAACCGATTTATTTGGGCATAAGCTTTCATGGGTAAAAAACCCCACTTCTTTAGATGCAGCTGAAGAAGTGGGTTTTTTTACCCACGAAAGCTTTATGCCCAATAAATCGGTTAGTCTTTAAGGTGCTACCGGACTTCTGGTTGTTCCTAAATGGAAAAAGTCTCTTCTCCCCATCACAAAAGATTCCATTCAGTGGTGCGAGTCTCAACTCTATAAAAGGAAGAACTGTCCTTCCAGAAGAGGGGTTTTTAATCCTAAATGGCACAGCCTCCTTCAACATCCCTCTCAGAATGTAGGTTTTTGGTTGACTGTGTCAAGACTGATGGTGTCCACAACATATGTGACTCTGTATGCCAGGCTCAGAATGAGGCATCTTCAGCACTGGATCCTAAAGAACTTCAATCCCATTATGGACTGTATGCTAAAAGTTCTCAGTGTTCCGAGGAAAGTGTATCTTCCTCTAATGTGGTGGTTGAAACCACGGAATGTCCTCAAGAGAATTTTGTTCAACCCAGCTCCTTCTTCATTGTTAATAATTACAGATTCTACAAAGATAGTGTAGGGAGGGAGGGGGACAACTTTGCAATATGTTTATTCGAGGTCTTTGGACCTACAAAGAATCCCAATTACATATAAATGTACTGGCACTGAGGTCAATCCAAAGCGTTTCTTTCACAGGTGTGGAATGAGGTAATTCAAGTGGCCATGGGCAATGTGTTGGCAGTGTATTATTTGAACGAACAAGGAGGCGCTCGGTTTTCTCAACTATGCAAAAAGGCAATAACACTTTTAGACTGATATATCCAGTAAAATGTATACCCAATTGCCCAACACAGTGTGATTGCAGATCAACTGAGCAAAGATTTGTTGCAGATGCACAAATGGTCTCTAAAGAATTCTGTTACCCAGGATGTTTTCAGCCTTTGGGGATTTCTGGTCATTGGTCTCTTTGCGGCAAGATTCAATTCAAAATGTCCCTGTTCTTTGCTCAAGAGCTGGCTCAGGCAGTCTGTCATTGAGGGATGCATTTGAATATGCATTGCTCCCATTTTCACTTATCACCAGAGACTTAAAAAAGATACGGCAGGATTGAGCCAGGGTAATTTTCATTGCTCCAGCAGGGCCAAGGCAACAGTGGTCCACCGAGTTAGTCCATTCATCCAACAGCAACTACAAGATGCTTCTGTTATCAACAGACCAGCTGTTACAGGTCTTCCATCCAGATCTCTGATTGTTACATCCACCAGCATGGGTAATATGCCTTTGATAGAGTCAGAAAGATCGTGTTCTGTTGAGGTGCAACAAGATGTAATTAATTCCCGAAAGCTGTCAAATAGTTACAAGTCCAAGTGTAAAAGGTTTGTTTTATGGACAACTGAAAGAAGCGTTGACCAATTTTAGTTCCCATACAACTTATTTTTGAATATTTGTCACACTTAAAAGTAATAGGGTTGTCTTTGCCCTCCAGTAAGGCCCATGTAGCGGCAATAACAGTGCATCATACTCATGTTAATGGAAAATCTATTTTTTTGTGTACATTGAATTGGCCTCTTAAAAAGCTTTTCACCAATCTGGATCCCTTCAGTATGGAACCTGGTCCCACCATGGAATTTGAATTTAGTTTTAACTCAACTCGTGGCTCACTCATTTGAACCTCTAGTGAGCTGCTCTTTGTTCCTCTGTCAGTGAGGACAGCTTTTATAATAGCTGTTACTTTCTGGTAGAAGACAAAGTGAACTGCATGCATTGATGGCAGACCCCTTATACCAGTTTTTATAAAGACAAAGTGGTTCTTAGACTGGCTCCTAAATTCCTTCCTAAGGTGATTTTGGAGTTTTGTGTAAATCAAACTATCAGTCTACCAATATTCTTTCCAAAGCCACATTTAGGTAAAGGGAAGGCTAGATTACATTCATTAGCTGCTAAGAGAGCACAAGCATATTACCTGGATAGAATATTTTTCCCTTATTGATACATGCAAAGCTGCTGCTTGAAGGTTGGTTCACGCTTTTGCAAAACATTATGCATTGGATCTCACATCCAGGGCTGATACTCCATTTGGTGGAGCGGTACTCCAGTCTTTAACTACAACTTCTCACCCCTCTAGCCAATTTACTGTACTGCTTGCTAAACTATCCCATGAGTGGAAATATGCAGAGGACACGTGGCGAAGTGAAGTTAGGTTACTTGTAACCGGAGTTCTTCGAGATGAACTCTGCATGTTCGTGCTCCCTGCATATCTTCCCCATTCCTGCGGAGTCCAAATTTCAATATCTTGGTGTTCTGCTTTAGCAGTGGAAGAGACTGAGGTAGCAACTGCTGTCATAACCCTTTTATACCCACAACTTCAGAACATAATAGAGTGAGGGGTTGGGGGGTGGCACATGGGCACCCTGATAGAACCTTCTGGGAGTCGTGCCTATTATCCTGCTACACTGGTTGGCATAAGTCCCATGAATGTGAATATGCAGAATCCAACTTGACAAAGTCCAGTTACAAGTAACCAACCTTCATTTATTTGGGGCGGGGAGGGAGTTACACTATTAACACTTCTGTGGTAAGGGAAGGGGAGGCAATTTGGAGACAGGTGAGAAAGGAGGGTGATTGTTACCTTAGTAAAGGAGATAGGTAGGTGGAGATATAAGGCAAGAGGGAGCAGAGGAGGGGGGAAATATTGAAACTAAGGAGAGGCAAGTTAAATATTGCCCCAGGTACTCTGCTTATGTGAAATCCCTTTCTTACTCCACTTCCTTCTGTTGTCCTGGTTGTATTTATTGCCTAAATACAGTTCTAGAAAACAATTCCATTATTGTGAATGCCAGTTCAGCTGGGTGGGTATTAGCAACTTCAGGAGCCCTCGTGTAGATGGGGCTTCTACTGATGACACCACTGTCAGCACCATGCCATCTAACGCTGCTGTCAGGTAGTCCAGTTGACACAGTGCTGAAAATGGTGTTGGCAGCTGAAATCTTGTTCACACTGTTGCTTCTACTGTTGCTATTATGGCTTCAGCTGAACCAGTATTAACAATAAACTCTGGAGGAAAAAACATCTAATATACGCAGAGCCTTTAGACTGTAAAGGATGGTGTTTGGCCATAGATCTTTAGGATGGTGCTTGGCCATAAAGTGTTTAGCATGTTTAGGTGCTGTGTAAATAACTTTCATTTTGAACAAATGCCTTGATGACAGCCTTTCACCCAAAGGTGAGAAATAGTTATAAAACTGCATTTTAAGTCTAAAGTGATGGTATTGTTTGTGGAATAAGACGGCTCACTGTGGAAAGTGCATGCACTTTAAGCAGTGAATCCAGAAGACAGAGTAGTTTTTAGATATGAATACTTAAGCATGTAATACATTATTCAGGATGTTGGTGAGTCTCTGCTAGACAGTTGCATTTCAAGACTATTTTCAGTGGAGTTAAATATTTATAACCGCTGACTTTTATTTTGTGCATTTTTAGGAGAATTTAGTAGAGAGCAAACATCACAAACTTGCTCGAAGTTTAAGAAGTGGGCCCTCTGATCATGATCTCAAGCCTAATGCAGCTACTCGAGATCAGCTTAATGTAAGTTTGTAACTTTCATTTGAGTCTTTGGTGTCTGTAAGTATACAGATTCAGTTTTGCTAAATGACTTTATTCAATGTCTGTCGCCAAGTTTGAAGGGAATACAATAGATGATATGTGATTTCTCGTTAATGTGAAATCATGTGTTGTCAATAAGAGAACTCACTTGGAGGTGGGTGGTTGTCTGTCCCAGCTCATGAACGCCAAAGTCATTCCCATCTGGTTACTTTGAGATGAGTTAGCCTTACTACACTCCTGAGTGCAAAGGAATCCACATCACAAATACTAATTGGCATTTTTGGTAGTCTCAGCAGCAGGGCCAAGGACTGATAAGTCTATGAATCCCCTGACCTCTATGGGTGGTTCATCTAAGATCAGGGTTGAAGAGCATCACTTGTGTAGTATGGGGAAATTGTCAATTCTGTTCTGCTTGTGGATAGACAAAGGTCTTCATTCTACAATGTGGTCAGTATGGCACATGAGACACACACTAAATTCTCTCAACTTATTTAAAAGATCAATATGTATAATGTTTATTACAAATTATTCTCTGGAAATTTTTTTCTAGATCATAGTGAGTTATCCACCAACAAAGCAACTGACATACGAGGAACAGGATCTAGTTTGGAAGTTCAGATACTATCTTACTAATCAAGAAAAGGTAAGGTTAAATGTATTAAGTATATACTGATCACTGTACATTATTATTGAGTAATTTATCTTTCTGTTTCATTAGTGTGACTGCCTTTTTAAGTGTCTGCCTCTTCAGAGTTGTGAATCTCTGAGCTGACAAAGTATATTTAGTCGAGATATTTTTTCACAATGGAACATCTATGCTGGTAAAGACTAGTGATCATATTTTTAAAATCCTATTGGCAAATACTTTTAAAACTTGTAGCTCAAAATCTCTAGTGAGTTCCTTTAAAATGCTCTTCTGCCAAGCCTGCCAGGATTAATCCACCAAAGACAGTTGGTGTTAACTTCTGCAAATATAGCACAAATCACAAGCTGCATGCCTTCTAGATAATAGGCTAGGTTATTGGAAAGTGAATTAGAACTAGATGGTCAAATAATACCAAAAAATAAAAATAAAAAGTGTATTGTTCAGTGATTATTTAATGAATAGTATTGCATTAGCTCTAACTGGTACCTTTCTGTTTTGCCTTACGTGAGGCCCCAGAAAATTGTAGCTGGACTATGTTAAAATAGGTAACATGTTAAAATGACGAGTTATTTTAGAGGTAGGTATTCAGCTATAAACCAGGCTGAAGTCGTAGTCCTAACTTGTTTATATTTTTGGGTGACCTCTAGCAAAGGATCTAAATTCCTGATTGAGCAACGCATTTAAGTATGTGCATTGCTGAGCTCTCTTCTCCCCAGTCAGCTCCATACATTGAGTAATCCTTAACACCTTGTTGTCAGTGCTTTGAGTCTGGCCAGTATTCTGTTAAAGACTCCAGACGTGAAAAGATTGTTTCAAAAGAAGAAAAAAAAATAGAGTTGTCCTTGGGTTGCCAAATCTCTATAAAAAGAACAGGAGTACTTGTGGCACCTTAGAGACTAACGAATTTATTTGAGCGTAAGCTTTCGTGGGCTACAGCCCACTTCATCGGATGCATAGAATGGAACACAGAAGATATTTATACATACAGAGAACATGAAAAGGTGGGAGTAGCCATACCAACTGTATGTATAAGTATCTTCTTTCTGTGTGTTCCATTCTATGCATCCGATGAAGTGGGCTGCAGCCCACGAAAGCTTATGCTCAAATAAATTTGTTAGTCTCTAAGGTGCCACAAGTACTCCTGTTCTTTTTGCAGATACAGACTAACGTTGCTACTCTGAAACAAATCTCTATAGCTGCCTTGCTGGTTGCTGCCACCCGACACCATAATTTTTCCTTGGGAGTGGGCATTTTGTATAATAGAAGAGACAGTTGATTGAGTCAACATTGTCTCATTGAAGTATTTCCCACAGGCCTATGGGGAAAAGGTGTCCCAGAGATCATGGGATTACTTCTGGAGAAGCTTGCGTGTGGTGGCTTGGGGGGAAACTGATACTTCGGAGGTGACACTGCAAACTGCTTGTGTACTGTTATCAAGAGCTACCAGAACTAAGTTCCCTCTTTGTGCCTATAGAGGAGCGGATTCCTGGTGGTCGTCTCCGGGAATTAGCTCTTCCAGCGTCCTGGAGCGCCCCCTGCAGGCCGGTGGTCCACTTGTCCTCTAGCCCCTGTGTCCCTCCCGGATCCCTGTGCCCTTTTATCTGGGGTGCTGCCCCCTGGCAGTACACCCCTAAGTACTAGGGTCTCCCCTCCCCGGGGAACCCCCACCCACTATCCCTACCTCGCCTCAGAATAAGGCCACTACCCCCGCTCCCTGGGGCAGACTGCAGTATAGGCCACTCATCACAGGCAAGGTTGGGTTTGGACCTGCTGCCTTGGCCTACCCCTGGGCTGCCCTCTGCAACCCCCAGTACCCCTTGGCCTCCTACTAGGCCGCGGCCTAGGGCTTTCCAGGCTGAAGCTCCCCAGCCCTGCTCCACTCAGGTACGCTGTTTCTAGCTCGCTGCAAAGAAAGACTGCCTGGCCTCTGACTCACAGCCTTTTTATATAGGGCCAGCTGAGGCCTGATTGGGGTTGGCCCAGCTGCTTCCTAATCAGCCCAGCTTAGCAGCTCCCAGCCACAACCTTCCCCCAGGGCTGTTTTAAGCCCTACAGGGCAGAAGTGGGGTAACCACCCCGTTACAGTGCCTTAAGCAAAGGGTACAATCTAGCACTCAATGTGGTCTGGAATATATGGATATTAAGTGGCTGAAAAAGAACATTCTAAGTAGGGCTGTTAAGCAATTAAAAAAATTTATAATGATTAATCGTGCAATTAAAAAAATTAATTGCACGATTAATCATGCTGTTAAACACTAGAATACCAATTTAAATATTTTGAGATGTTTTCTACATTTTCAAATATATTGATTTCAATTACAATGCAGAATACAAAGTGTACAGTGCTCACTTTATATTTATTTTTGATTACAAAGATTAGCACTGTAAAAAACAAAAGAAATAGTATTTTTCAATTCACCTAATACAAGTACTCTAGTGCAATCTCTTTATCATGAAAGTTGAACTTACAAATGTAAGAATAAATTGTGAATTTGAGATTGCTGCTACAGAAGATGTCATTCTCTTGCACTGTAGCACTTTAATCTAACTTCAGAGGGCCCTACAAAAATTGAAGAATTAATCTTCACAACACCCCCACAAGGTAGGTGAGAATTATCACCCATTTTATAGATGTGGGGGTGATAATGCATAGTGAGATTAAGTGCCTTGGTCAATATCATGCAGCAAGTCAGTAGCATAACTGGGAATAGAACACAGATCTGATTCACACTGGTGCATGGTCACACAAGTTTAGTTGCCCAGAATATTGCCATTCACTTCAATTGGATTCCCCCAGTTTATGCTAATATAATTGCAATAAGAATCTGTCCCCATGTCTTGTCTTGACTTAAACTAAAATATGTAACTCTTTAAATATTCCAGTTCATTGATTTCTGTAATTGCTTAGGAATAGTCAGTTTTTCTAATTTTCTTTGTTTAGGCTTTGACAAAGTTCTTGAAATGTGTCAACTGGGACCTACCCCAGGAGGCAAAGCAGGCACTGGAGCTACTGGGGAAATGGAAGCCAATGGATGTAGAAGATTCTCTGGAACTGTTATCATCTCATTTCACCAATCCAACAGTACGGCGGTATGCTGTTGCCAGGTTGCAACAGGCAGATGATGAGGTATTAAAGGACTCTATTGTTCCGTGTGTGTACTTTACTTTCACCTATGAGAAAATCAAAGGACCTAATGTAGTACATGGAGAAATGTACTGTTTCCATAATGTTTGCTACTACCTGAATATTTATTACCTTTTATAGCAAGGTAATTATGAAAGATAATAAAAGGTTGACTGTGAAGCTGTTCAATGTAAGTGTCCATTTTTAGAGAGAATAAAACTTCTAGCTTTATTAAGCAAAACTTCTCACAATGCAAATCAATACTCTGTGTTAGATGTCTTCAGCCATGCAGACTGAAACCATCATACTTTCTCCCCACAACCCAAGAGATCAGTTTTGATGCTAACCTGTTCACTTCAAAATTAACTGCTCCATTGTTGAATAGTATACCAGATACTTCTAGCAATCTATTTTGTAAATAGCAGGTGTGTCCTGACATTGCATTCCTTTGAGGAAGAAGGTGCAGAAAGATATTCTGTTAGCTAGAAATGAGATAAAACATTTGAGATAGAGGGGGATTTCTTTTTGAAAACCCATGTAAAAACACTCAGTAAGTGGTGGAAACTTAATGGAATCTAATCTTTTATCTAAGTTTTAATATGCATATTACATCTGCCTCCTATTTTTATGATAGGGAATTTTATGCACTCATGATTGTGCCTTTTGGATGCATAACACATTTTCTTAAAAGCAGCCCATAAAACTGATCAGCTCACAATAGGGAACACTAATTGCCTCCTAGTTAGCACCCCACCTACAGTAAAACTGACTCCCTCAGTAATATCCCTGTTAATATTCTTGACCAAAAAGACCTTCCTTGCACCATGCATTGGAGATCACTGAACAGGTTCTGGTAGACCATCAGAGGGGGGAAATTCCTTAGGTAATAATTAATTAAAAACCCTGTCTTAAGAATTCAAATCTAGGGACTGTTATATTGCTTTGTTGGTTTTAATTTTTATGATGCATAAGGGAAGAGGCAGCATTAGATAGCCAAGTCCTAGGCTCTGTCCAACTTTTACAGATGGAAGTCAAATACATTAAAGTGAATAGTTTGTTCAATTTTCATTAAATAAGACCAACATGGCTCCATTAAACGGATAGTGGAAGTTGATTACAATAAGGTATGAGGAAGACTAACATTAGCCACTCTAAAACAGAAATATACACCCTGAGATGTGTAGTTAAATTGCTATTATGGCTTTTTAATAATGAAAAAAATGCAAGAAATAGAAACCGCCTGTGTGCCAAGTTATATTATATTCATGACCACTCTTTCTACCCTCCACTAGCCATGACTCAGTTCCTGCTTCCATTTCTTTACTGATCATTAAACCCTGATTTAGGCTTGTGAATAAATGGTGTAATTCTCAAAAGTGCTGAACATCCAACAGCTCATCTCTCAGTGTATCTATTTTTTTCCTCTGTGTTATGTCTTTCCAAGGATTTGTTGATGTACCTGTTGCAGTTGGTCCAGGCCTTGAAATATGAAAATTTTGATGACATAAAGAATGGATTAGAGCCAAATAAGAGGGACAGTCAGGGTTCAATGTCCGAGAGTATGGCAGCATCAGGAACGAATGCTGCAGAAATAGACAGGTAAGGGACTTTTGTTTTGAGAAGGGAAGAAACAAGGAATATTGGCATCAGAAGTAAAATACTGATTCTCTCTTGCAGGCATGCTCCAGTTTTGTCACTAGCATGTACTAAGTTTTATATTGCAAGGTTGCTACTCTTGCTTTATTTATGAGACCTTCATGATGTTTCCAGTCACTATCATGTTGAAGACTTAAAGCTCTGAGGCTGCTATGGGGTCTCTTTGGTTGAAAGTCTCATAGTGCCATTCCTGAGACATTAAAGTAATTGTTGGGTTCTTTGACTTTAAATACATCTAGCTAGTAATTGAACTGGGTGAGAATTTTTGGTAGAAAGTTGTTTTTGGAAATAGGTTGGGTTTGCTTAAAATATGTGTGTGTCTGGCTAGCAAGAACCCAGTCATCTGAGGGTATCTAGCACAAAACTTTGTGTTGTGATGATACTTGGTCTAAAAATGTAAGTTTGCAAAGGTCCTGGATACTTATTTATTATGAAAACAGAAATAGAAGGCAAGGAAGTACTGAGGCCTGTGAATGCCTGTTCCCTGCAATACAGGAAAATTACTGTGTGATTATTCATCACCTATATTTTCTCAGTCCTTCACAGAAGGACAGCCTCCGTTGTCCGGGATCCCTACCTATTTGCCCTAGAGGAAAAGCCTTTCTTTAAATATATCATCCACCAAGATTTTCACTCCTGCATTTCAACTCCTTAGTATGAGACACACAGAAACTCCTTAAGCTCCTGAAGTACTTTAGTCGTTAGAGCAGTAGTATTGGGTGGAGCATGAGGTAGTCCCATTGCCAGCAGTCATGCACAAACCTCTAAGTTTAAATCCTGCACATTAAATCTTCCAATTGGTTCCATCTTGACTGTAGTTGCCAAAGCAGGTCCCCACAGGTGTGCTTGTCCAGTTGCTGCTCCAATCCTTATATCTGAACTGATATAAAGCATTGTCAAATATCCCTCTCGGTGTTCCTGCCCTTCCAGCCAGATTCAAGTTGTTAAATGCTTAAGGCCAATTCTCTTGGAGTTATATTTTCAAAAGCACCAAAGGAACTTAGGTTCCCAAGTCACTTTTGAAAATGGGACTTAAGCTCCTAAGTGTTAGATGACTTAGATATTTTTGAAAACTTTATGGCACTTAGTGTCTGTGCTTAAGGTGCCTTGTAGTCATTTCAATACTGACTTGTCACTTAAGCATTCAAATTAGGTGATTCTTTTTGATATCCTACTCTTGAGAGGGTGTTTTCAGAGCCCCAAAGGAGGAAGGAAGGCAGACCACTTCCCTGGCTTCAAATAATCTGTGTGGCAGAGCAGTGTCACTGAAAGGCTAAAATCTACTGCCTCAGACTAAAACCAGGTGCAGACTAAAATCAGATTTGCCTGCAAATCACAATTCACTGGGAATGTGAAGAATGCATCTCACCTCTTCTAGTGAGATTGCCTTGAATCTGATTTGAGGCCAGCCCAGTAGTGCTTTGAAAGGAAGTCCCTCAAAGCAAAAACTGAGCTGATCAAGACTCCATGTTGATGATGTGGCTTGCTCTGGAGAAGAAACATTGCTTCTCCTAATAGACATAGTGAGAGAGCGTCACCACTGAAGCATCGTACACCATCTTCCTTGAAACAGGCTCTGATCATTCACGTGCTTGAAGTTTTCATGCTTAATTTTTTTACAACCACAGGATAACTAAGTTTCGATTTTCTGGAGGAATTAATGTTGCCACTATTGTTAGCTGTTGAGCCTATTTGGCTACTTGGGAAACCTATAAAAATGGAGGACAGTCTAGTTAATATCCATTGCAAATGGAATGTACACCATGGTGTGTGTGTTTTTTTTTTTAACTGTTAGTGTGATCCCAAATCCTAATTGTAAAACACATGCTTTATTTCTTTACTTTACAGTTCCCAGATCATAGCGAGTCCCCTTCCTCCTGTATCCTCCCCACCTCCTACTTCTAAAACAAAGGAGTCTGCAGAGAGTGAAAACCTTGAAGTAAGTAAAACATGTTAGAGTTACTAACTAAGAAGTATCCAACATAACTGAATGGGTATTTGTTTTATATTGGTCTTTATCCCATTTGACTAATAAGCTAAATATAACAAGTTCACTAAACTTGTTATGATGTTTGACTCTTCCTGAAAGTACATTGTTGCATAGTCCAAAAGACAAGACTTTAGTTTTTACTCTTGCCCTGGGAATAGAAATGTGTTAAGAAGAAATGTTCAAGTGAACTAAATATAAAGATTACTTTATTAAGAAAATACTGATGGTTTTTCTTAATGTTTATATCTAAGTTGTTTATGAACACAGTCACACTAACAGGAATAGGTTAATGTTGCATTATGTATTTTTCTGTTAAACACAAAAATCAGTACCTTTTGGTAAAGATAAAAATGAATGTAGAGAAACATAGTGAGCATATAATATTACATTCAAGGTAACTTGAATGTGCCTACATATATTCTAATTAGTGTGTATATAATTATTTTATACAGATCTCAACTATTTTTATCTATATAGCACACACATCAAAAACTGTGCATTTCTGGACAAGATCCTCAACTGGTATAAATGGCCTAACTCCATTGATTTCAATGTTACTATCCTAATTTGCACCGCTGGAAGATTTGGCCCTTCTCTTTCTAGTAGATGTTGGATAAAGATGGGGAGATGAACTGATGACTGCACTGAAGCCAGTATAACTGTCTGGTGTATTATCGATCTGAGAGCGCTCACCTTGCTACACTCAAAGTCCATGCAGTTTACTTCCTGGGGTATAATTCTAGTGAGTCACAAAATAAATCCCAAATGAAGCAAGACAAAATTCAGCCCAAGCCTTTTCCTGGGGTTGGCTGCTGCCATAGTTCATCTGAGGGGCTACTCAGCCCTCACTAGCAAGCTGCTCTCACTTTAGAATCATAGAATATCAGGGTTGGAAGGGACCTCAGGAGGTCATCTAGTCCAACCCCATGCTCAAAGCAGGACCAATCCCCAGATAGATTTTTGCCCCAGTTCCCTAAATGGCCCCCTCAAGGATTGAACTCACAACCTTAGGTTTAGATGCTCAAACCACTGAGCTATCCCTCCCCGCAACATGGGAATGGGGACAGGCAGCCCATATGTGCCTACCTTTAAGATGCAATACAGACACAGTAGAGTACTTCATTTTTGTTTGTTTGTTTTGTTTGTTTGTCTGTTTTTTGGGGGAGGTCTCTGCTGCTGCCTGATTGGTTATTTCCAGTTTCACATGGTGTCCAGTTGACTGGTCAGTCTGTAACTCTAGTGTTTGTAGCTTTGAGGCTCTACGTATAACTTTTTTTTTTTTTTTTTTACTCTACTCTATTCTAGCAAGACCTTTGCACTTTTTTGATATCCCGAGCCTGCAAGAATTCCACACTGGCTAACTACTTATACTGGTATGTCAAAACTTACTTTGTATTATTTGTATTGGGGTCCCCAAATTTGAGATCAGGGTCCAGTTGTACAAGGTGCTATACAGACACAGAATAAAAGATAGTCCTTGCCCTGAGGAACTTAATATCTAAACTGGAGATGCAATAATGGGTTTAAATAAACAAAAGGAAGGATGAGGATTACGCAGTGTGCAGTTACATAGGATAACTAGTATAAAGATGGCAGTCACTAGCTTATAGAATAACGTGTATGCATATATCTCTAGATAAAGTGAGAGCATTATATTTGCATTAATGCAGTGATCAAAATAAAATTTTAAATTCTCACTTTATGGTCTACAAGTGTCATTCAATTGGAATAAAAAAAACGTAATTCAGTTTTGGATTGTGTTATGATTTTTTGGTTTTCATAGCAATCTGTCTATAGCACTCAGTTCGTGCCCTGTATTATAGCACTTCATAAAATGCATAATTGGCATAAGGCACTGTAAACCTGTTGTGCTAAACTAAGGCTTCCTTTATTAGCTATCGTGGATGAGTACCATTTGAATATCTAAATAAGGTAGTGCTGCAAATCTCCCCCCCCCCCCACCCCCATGAATGACCTATAGTTGTGACACCTTGTCCAGATGATTGGAGTTTTGCACTTAAATCACAGCACTAAAAATGTACCCCTGTTTTATAATTCTGTATGTCATTGATTGAAAATGGTTATTGGAAGTATGCTGTAACTAATACTAATATGCTATGAATAGAACAAAATAGTTGGAAATGAAAGGGGTGAATTAAAATAAATTGTCCAAAATGGTGTGCCAAAAATTTGACTTACAACTGGAAGCACTGTTAGAATAAGTCCATCCTCGCAAAATATATCCTTGTCTTCCCTCTCACATACACTATTTAAATTTAAAAACATTAATCAAACAGAAACATGATTTACTACAACACATGGTTGTAGTATACACCATGCCAGCATACACTTTTTCTTTGTCATAGCCTAGAATGTTCGTTTAAACTAAAAATATAATGGGCTCCTGTTCTGAAGGTAAGGAACTACAAGTGTGATTACTGGGAATAGATGTTAAATATTTGGTCCGGTCAAACATTCTTATTTATTTAAGTAGAAATAACTTAGTCTAGCTTCGCTCACTTAAATGTGTGGTTCATTTCACAGCCATTACTGAAGCTTTTGTGTTTGGCCAATTACAAAAAACCCCAAACCTTTTCATACATGCAAGATTGTGTGTGGTTTGTATCACTAGAGAATACAAGTACATTGCATTCTGAAACTTGGAACAAACTTTCTTCTTCCTAACTCATTCAGTCAACAAACTTTCAAGCTCTCTCGAAACACTCTTGCCTTCTGACCGCAAAATCAGCTAATTTATTCTTTCTTTTCTTTTCAGACATCTCAATTTCTCTGTGACAAAGTCAAAATGTCACAGCTACAGTTTGATCTGACATAGCCATAAATCCTTTTGGCTGCTGATCAATTACGTTTTTCAGCTAACCAGACGCAGCATGAGCTTAAAACAATCAATAGAAAAATTCAGTAATCCTTGAAATTCAGGCAACACATTAATATTACTGTGATGCTAGAGTCATTCCTGTACTTTTTCACTTTTGTGCATAGATGACTTAAAACTATTTTTTGTGTATACATCATCTAATGAGGCATATGATATCAGGCCTTCGGGCCTGCCTCTCAAGAAGTTAGAGAGATACCATGTAGTACTTTCCTTTGCAAAAAAAGATGAGATAAAGACACATTTTAATGAATTTCTTTGCATTGTCCCTTTTTCCCTTCTCTTGTTGAGTTCATAAGCTTTGAAAATACACACGAGAAGCTGTCGGACTTCATTTCCTCTGTAGTAAGATCTAAATTTGTACCCTTAAAAAAGGCTATGCTACTAGCAATCACTGCTGCAAGAGTAAGAGAGCTTTGGCAATGGCTTCTGGTTAGCTATAGGATTTATCAAGAGTATAGCCCTTGTGAAACACAGGTATTTATCTGGATACTGAATGCATTTCAGGTTTTGTTATCAATTTGTAAATTAGTTTAGAAAGGTGTATAGCACACAAACTTGATGGAAAATTCACTTGATGTAGCGAGCTCTTGAATCAATTTGAAGAGACAGCCCACGACAGCAGATTATCTAATGGATTGTGCAGTTTCCTGCAGTTGATTTTCTACATCGAGAAGAGACCATTTTGATTAGTTCTTCTGTGGCTACCAAATTTAGATATTAATCCCTATCTACTCAAAACATGCTCTTCAATCTAGAAATGTAGCTAGGTCATACAATCCTCTGCACATTGTCCTTCATATCCATGTGCACCTTTTACATAGTTTTGTCTTGGGAGTAGAATTGCAGCTCCATTTTTGAATTGGCTCATGTTGTCACCTCCTTTCATCTCCCATGTTGTTAAATGAATTTTTCTCTTTGGGGTGCCTGCCACAGTGCTTAATTTGTGCCGTGGCTTGCCAGGGTTGAGCCCTGACACCGCTAGGCTTGGTAGTTCATAGACCTGGCAACCTCTGGGCTTGCAGTATCAGTTATGAAGGGTAAAAAATAATTGCTTGAACCCCGGCACCTCTTTCATTACAAATTAAGCACTGACTTGACATTAGTTGTCCCAGCATATAACCGGTTTCAGTGATCTAAAATAGAAACAAAGTATATGTTGTGTAAGAAAGGTAGAAACATAATTGTTAAGCAGAGCATAAAATCAGCTAGACTTAATATTAGGACAAGTGTAGTTAGCTCGGCTCTCAGATTTATTCATTTAGTTTAATTTGTAATCAGCATTCTTATCAGCACTCATCAAACTTGCTATGGGCTCTCACAGTATTGAAAAACCCAGTTATCCAATCAGTAACAAAAATATTCTGCCCATGCACCTCAAAACACTTACTGATGTCGGAGGTGGTGTTCCATTGATCCTGTATAGTGCCTAACATGTTGGAGCTCCAGTCCTGGGGCAACACCATAAAGTAATTAGAAAGGTAACTGTCTCAGCGTGGGTGGAGTTAGTCCATAACATCTGTGAAGACTGATTTAGGTTCGCTACATTTGTACAGTCACTTAACTTAATCCAAACCAACCATTAGAAAATGTAATGTATTCAGTTGCATATTAAATAGCCCCGCCTAGAATATGCACAGTTCTATGTATTGTGCTATACTATATCTCAGAGGATAGAAGGGTGATAATTGACAAACTGCCTGTTTTGGTTGGCGTTACTTTATCGTGCATAAGTGAAATTACATTTCTATGCTACATATGAAATAACCCATAAGGGCAATCAGAGTAAGAACCACACATAATTTACCAAAATAAGGCATCAAATCAAAAATGATTGTAAAATATTTTTCTCTTCTTTGGCTGAGGCCTCTCGTCTGGTAGTCCTTTTAAAAATGAATAGTAACTTATTTGCAAAGCCATGCTCTGGGATCACTCAAGTATTCTTCCACCCCAATTGCTGATGGAACATGCAGTGACAATGCATTGGGCGAGGGAGGCAGGAATGGGGGTTCAGGAGGTTGTTTGAATTGCCATTTTGTAGCACTCAGATTAGGAATGGATAATAAAGCAGTGAGAATGGTAGAACGCTCCTGTCAATGAGTGGTAGGACAAATTATTAGTGTAGATGGAAATGCAATGGGGCAGAGGTGTGTGTCTGGGTTACCCGTCTGTACCTGCTCTGTTTGAGTGCTACCACTCTTATGTCTTAAGTGAAAGTAAATCTCAAGTGTTTCAAGTAGTCTGTATATCAGTGGAAAGACCCAGGGTATCTGTCCCTGATACTGCTACCTGAAGGTTCAGGTTTTGCCCTGAATCAAGTAAAAATTAGTTTTGCTGTAATTGCAGATCTTTATTACCCAGCTGTAGTACTGCACATGTAAGTGATTTGTATCGCAGAAGGACAACCTAACCGAGATTGTTTTTGTGTTAAAGGTATGTAATAGTGGAATGTGAAGACCAAGACACTCAGCAGAGGGATCCAAAGACTCATGAAATGTACCTAAATGTGATGAGACGGTTTAGTCAGGCTCTATTAAAGGTAACCCATCCCTTAGGTAATGAAAGATTAAGCAGTTTGCAGGTGTTTGCTTTCTTTAAAAAGACACTAGTTTCCTACGGTGCCCTGCCATAAGCATTACAGTCTGCCAAGCCACTTCTTCTCCCAGGAATTCATTTGATCTGCTGTAAATGATGTAATTTTAGTTCAAAACAAATGAATGCAACTATCAAGAAAGTATTTCCCTTTCTCTATTTGTTGCTTTTCCGATCAACTGACTTTTCATATCATGCTTGCCTCTAGACCCCCTTGCATCTGGCAGTGAGTGTCTGATATTTGTGAGGAATATTTGGCCCTGCTTGACAAATTTGAGGTTGGATCACTAGCCTTTGCTGAATCAAGAAGCAGTGCCAATCTGTCTGTCAGCAGTAGAGGGTGCTGATGTAGTGAAAAAAGGTCCTTCTCCTGAGCTATAGTTCATAACTTCTGACATATGTGTACAGCGTTTGCTGGCTTAAGTCTAACGTTGGGTATCTTTCATTGTATTTTACTTCACATCTCATTAATGCTGCTTCAAGGTTTTTATGTGACTCATGTAGTACAAAGGCGTATTTCACATGCGAGAATCTTCATGAAACTTACTTTTTTCCTCCCTGTGAATTAGTTTGTCATGCATGAATGTTCACCACTCAAATTATTATTGTTGATGTAAATTGAAGTGCACTAAAAGGTCAGATAACTGATTGCCAGCTACAGCAATTTTGATTACATTTTACAGAAAATACTGTGCTTTGAATGAACTCTGAAACGAAAGATAATTGATCTTTTTTATTAACTTGGGAAATCTAGCTAGACTAAGAATAAATGTACAAATTTCAGATGTAATTATGGAACAAAGACCTAATTTTCTGTTTCTTTTTCGTTCACGTAGGGCGATAAGTCTGTCAGGGTTATGCGTTCTTTGCTGGCAGCGCAGCAGACATTTGTAGATCGACTGGTTCATCTAATGAAGGCAGTGCAGCGTGAAAGTGGGAATCGTAAAAAAAAGGTAAATGCGGGAATAAAAACTTTCTGTGGTTAAAATTTGAGTACGACTGTTAGTTTTCACTGGAAACTTTTGATAAGCTGTGTAGCAAGATACTTTGAATTTTTCTAACGTCTTATTTAAGCTAAGCATTTATGTTAATATGCAGTGTATGTGTTTTGTTTAGCCTGAAGTATTTCAGGTCTTTTGCATTTTTTGCCCTGAGCTATTCTAGTTCTGTTTGTTTTGGTTTCTTTGGTCACCTTTTGGACACACATATGGAAGACTAAAATTTCTGGGAAATCTTTTCTCAAAGATTCTTTTTGATCAATTTATTTTTCCTCTTTAATTTATACAAATATAACTCTTGTACCCTCAGGGAGGTATATCCAGAATAGTGCTTTGGCTCTAAGGGTACATTGTTTTAGTTGGGGATTGGTCCTGCTTTAGCAGGGGGCTGGACTAGATGACCTCCTGAGGTTCCTTCCAACCCTGATATTGTATGATTCTATGATCTACACAGCAGTTGGGAAGTGTGATTCCTACCTCAGGTAGATATACACGCACTAGCTCTGCTTGAACTAGTGCCTAAAACCAGCGAGGTCATGGTAGCTGCCTGAATGTAATCCTGCCTGACCCTATCTCTAGGCATGTACTTGTGTAGCTTATGTTTTGAGGTTTTTTAGACAGGTTTTTTTACGCCTTTCTCAGCTATTAATTGTTGTGTATTCACTATGTCAGTAGTTTATCTATTTTTCCCCCTTCACCCTTTGGTGAGAGGAGTTAGAAACCAATAGGGTTTTTTTTGTTGTATACTTATGATTCTTGATTTTATTAGTCTTTTTCTTCCTGTGTTTTTGAGAGATTTGACTGTATGCCATGTTCATTCTATTCATTTTATCTTTGTTACTGCTTATGTCCTTCAGTCCTTCAATAGCATCGTTAATACCAGTTTCACCACCACCTCCTTTCTCCCCCAAATAATGTTGTGCTGAACTTTTCATTTCCTTAGTGTATGACCCATTTTCCATAGCATGTACTAAATTACTTTTTAATATTGATTCGTGCCTGAGATTTTCGTATACATTTACATGGAAAAGTATGAATGCGCTATAGCATAAGCAAGACACTGAAAACCACTATAATCCTAAATACTAATATAGATTGAGACATATAGACTTTATAATCTGATTTTAGATTTATCATTAGATCTTGTTATCATCTCCTTTTTAATCCACCTGAAAATCTGGATAAAAATCAGGATCTTGCTAAGAAAAAAACAAGCTTTGCATCGTAGCTGAGCTTTCAGGGATCGTGGATACACATTGAAAATGTCTGAACTTTTATTACAAATATTAGATGAAGAGCTTGATACCATATATTCCAATCTCTGTAGTGTTTTTTAGGTTCTAAGTATTTATGGTGTATGAGTTAAAATGAACAAAAACAAAACAAAAACTCCTTTTTAATATGTTTATTGGTTCTTTATACCAATAGTCAACAAGGAGCTTTAGTCTTCTGTGAGGTCAGTGGCTCCTTTCTAGATTCATTATCTCTTCCATAATTTAATTTTGAGCTAAATTTTGAGTCTTGGATATTTTAATATGCATTTATAACTTTCATCAAACCTGTTAAGTTGAATTTATTTATATAGCACAATGTTTATCCAGAAAATGGAATATATTTAGTCATGCTTTGTGTGATTGTATCTATAATACATGAAGGGAAAATACATAATGAAAATTGGGTAATATGCATATGTTCTTGAAACTATATCTATTCTGCATTTCAAACAAACAAACAAAAAACCTCTATGTGCTTCTGGCCTATAATCTATCCTACACATAAACCAGAGAGAAACATTTGTAAGATGCATTGTATATAGTAATTGCCGATATATTTCTATTTAACGCAAATGTGTAGGTTTGGGCTATCTTCTGGCCTGCAGCAACTGGCCTTTGCAAATATGCCCAGGGGTGTTTGAGCTAATATAGTGGCCCTAGGCCACCCTTTGCCTCTGACTTAGGGTTACCATACGTCCGGATTTCCCTGGACATGTCCGGCTTTTTGGTACTCAAATCCCCGTCCGGGGGGAATTGCCAAAAAGCCGGACATGTCCGGGGAAATAGGGAGGCAGCATAAGCCAGGGTCCGCCCGGCCCCAGCACAACCCGTCGGGTCCGCAGCGCAGCCCAGCTGCCTGGCTACATTGTAGCGAGCTTGGGCAGGGGAAGGGGGGCGCAGCCGCAGAAGGCGGCGAAGGGGCCGCTGCTGCCCCCGCAGGCCAGGCGGACCGCGCGCCCCAGCCGAGCCCGCAGGACCATGGGGAGGCCGGGCCCAGCCAGCGGCTCGGGCTTCCCCGGCCACTGGGGGACCCTTCCTGCGGCCCCATCACCCCGCGTGGCAGGAAGGAGGCTGCGGCGCAGGGCAAGGAGTGCGGCGTGTGCCGGGGCTGCAGGGACCCGCGGTGTCCCGGTCGCCGCTGAGCATCCGAAGCCCCAGCCAGGCAGAGGCTGCCAGGGGAGCAGGGCAGGCGGGGGGGTGCAGAGGCTGCAGGGGTGGGGGGAGTGCAGGGACTGCAGGGCGAGTGGGGAGCAGGGGGCACAGAGGCTGCAGGGGCAGGAGGGTGCAGGGGCTGCAGGGTGAGGAGGAGCGGGGGGGGCAGGGCAGGGGGTGGGGTGCAGAGGCTGCAGGGCAAGGAGGGGCAGGGCAGGTGGTGGGGTGCAGAGGCTGCAGGGCAAGGAGGGGCAGGGCAGGTGGTGGGGTGCAGAGGCTGCAGGGCAAGGAGGGGCAGGGCAGGTGGTGGGGTGCAGAGGCTGCAGGGCAAGGAGGGGCAGGGCAGGTGGTGGGGTGCAGAGGCTGCAGGGCAAGGAGGGGCAGGGCAGGTGGTGGGGTGCAGAGGCTGCAGGGCAAGGAGGGGCAGGGCAGGTGGTGGGGTGCAGAGGCTGCAGGGCAAGGAGGGGCAGGGCAGGTGGTGGGGTGCAGAGGCTGCAGGGCAAGGAGGGGCAGGGCAGGTGGTGGGGTGCAGAGGCTGCAGGGCAAGGAGGGGCAGGGCAGGTGGTGGGGTGCAGAGGCTGCAGGGCAAGGAGGGGCAGGGCAGGTGGTGGGGTGCAGAGGCTGCAGGGCAAGGAGGGGCAGGGCAGGTGGTGGGGTGCAGAGGCTGCAGGGCAAGGAGGGGCAGGGCAGGTGGTGGGGTGCAGAGGCTGCAGGGCAAGGAGGAGCAGGGCAGGCAGGGGCATAGAGGCTGCAGGGCAGGCAGGGGGCACAGAGGCTGCAGGGGTGGGGGGGGTGCAGGGGCTGCAGGGCGAGTGGGGAGCAGGTAAGCACTTAGCAACCCTCAACCAAGATCAGAGCGGGAGGGAGGAGAGGGAATGCAGGGTGCTCAGAGGAGGGGGCAGAGTTGGGGCAGGGACTTTGGGGAAGGGGTTGGAATGGGGGCGGGGAAGGGATGGAGTTGGGGCGGGGCGGGGGCGGGACTGGGACCCTGTGAAGTATCCTCTTTTTTAAATGTTTGAATATGGTAACCCTAGTCTGACTGGCGTTAAAATCAGTGGAATCTGCTGCATCTGTCTTCACTTCATGTCTATTCTGTGCATGGTTGGCAGGAGGAAATAGGGCAGCTGTTGAGCATTTGGTGCATAAGTTCTTTATTATATAGGATATTAGGTAAATCGTTTTGACTGAATTGCAGTTTTAAAAATGTGTGCAGTATTGATTCAATATTATAAATGTGGGGCCAGTTCCCACAGTGAGATTGTCGCAGGCTGTTACCAGCACGAGTGAACCCATTGAAATCAGCAGGGCTCCATACTGGTGCAGGGCTCCATCTGTGTAATTCCAAGTGTAGGATCATATCTAGAGCAGTGAGACTCAGACTGCGGCTCGCGAGCCATAAGTGGCTCTTTAATGTGTCTCCTGTGGCTCTTTGAAGCACATGATATAAAACACTGTGTGATTTAATTATTAACTAATCTGAGTTATTAATCAGGATGCTTTTATTATGTTATTAACCAATTAGGTTATCAACTTGCACTAAGTTATTAACTTGTTTGCTGCGAGAATGATATATATAAATTAAATATTTCCTCCGTCATACGGTTTTAAATATAAATGAGTTATAATAGAATATGAATAGTTCTATAGTAAATGAAACAAAATAGAGTGAATTCAACGGCTCTTTTGGGTAATGTTGATCGCTAATTTACTCCTGAACCACTGAGATCTGAGTATCACTGTCCTAGAGCAGGGGGTTGGACTAGATGACCTCCTGAGGTCCCCTCCAACCGCAATATTCTATGATTCTATGAACAGATCTTGTATAAGAGAACTAAAGACCTCTATTAATGTGGAAAACTAACACCCCTTCATAGGGGCATGTAGCCAATTTACAAAAATACAAAGAAATTATTGGAAGGTTACTATCATTGACATATCTAAACCTGCATGTATTTATATGACTGGCTTTGAACTGGGTGTAGAATATCTGATTACTTCGACTGTTCTGCAATTTCTTTTTAATTTCACATTGTGCTAAAGATGGATGTTACATTGCTTTGAAGGCATAAAGTGCTTTATAAATGCTATATTATATGGATATACATCTACTTTTTTGTTACTGCACATTTTTATACCCAACTATATAAATATTTCTGTAAAGGTTGTTCTCATGCTTTTCCATCTATATTTCTTTTAAACTCTATTTACATTTTCATCTAATTGAACTTTTGGGTTTTTGCTCTTTTAGAATGAGAGGCTACAGGCATTACTTGCAGACAATGAGAAGATGAATTTATCAGATGTGGAACTTATTCCGCTTCCTTTGGAACCTCAGGTGAAAATCAGAGGAATAATCCCAGAGACAGCTACACTGTTTAAGGTAAATGGGAGAGATCTTCCATTGAATAAATGAGGTATAATTAAACCTTAATTTTTGAAATACTAACAGAAATGTTACCTTGAAAAACTACTTGCTGTTAAATTTGTCAAATACACGTTGTGCTCCTGACATTGAGAGGCTAATATCACTGAATTTAGTGGGGTAAGTGAATGATCAAAGCATTTGTACCCGAGTGCAGCCAATGTTTAAGTGGCATTTTGGTCTAAAAGACTGTATCCTCTACTCTTTCCTTATGAAATGCTGTGAGTGTGTGCATACTAATTGGCCACAATACTGTACATGGTGGAGTTGATGTAAAGAGATGGGCTTTACATTTTGTTCTGAGCAAGGTTTGATCCATGAACATTTTGATATCCAGACAGGACTTCCCAATCTGAGGGCTAGCTACTAAGACATCAGAGCCAGCACAGCAATGGTCCACCATCCGTTCTATATGATTTATTAAAAATCCATGATCAACAGAGTCAAACCTTGCTGACAGACTGTTTGTTATGAACTGGGTTTATGTGATAGTAATAGTGGTGATGCACGAATGGGTGCATAGCTTATTTGTCTGCCAAAATGCCGCCTAAATCACAAAGATGTGCATCATTCTACATTCTTCCAACACCTCACCTTCTCTGTCCACACTGTAGACTTGTTTCTCCATGTGTGCATTTGTGCTTTCTTCAGAATAGAGTGTTACTCCACTTTCTTATTTCCTTCTTCATTGCCTTTGCCTTATCTGATCGTTTGGGGATGGTGGTTCTTGTTCTTCATTTTCAAGTGTTCTTGTTGGCTGTATCCTCCTAGCTGATAACAGCCTTCTGTGACTATTCGCTTTTGTACTCTGGCCAACATATCACACATCACATCATCTCACATGACTAACCATCTCAGTTTATGCTCCCTCTGCTTTTCCGCAATGGAGCAACCTGCATTGTGGTTTGTACCATTTCATTATGTAGCCTATCAGCGCTAGCATCCACCTGAGCACTCTCATTTCAGGAGTGCGAAGCAGTTGTTCGTTCTTCCTCATTGGCCAGCATTCTGACCCAGACATCATGGCTGACCTAATCATGAACTTATATGCTTTGTTCTTTAGTTTACTTGGCATATTCTTATTGCAGAGATTTCCCTTCAACTTTATTTTTCATTTGCAGG
The DNA here is from genome assembly GCF_013100865.1 of Trachemys scripta elegans. Classification (NCBI taxonomy): domain Eukaryota; kingdom Metazoa; phylum Chordata; order Testudines; family Emydidae; genus Trachemys; species Trachemys scripta. The sequence goes on from NC_048303.1 coordinate 7,503,101, forward strand.
CTCCTAATTTTTTTTTTAATGGAAGTTTGGACCCCTTTGAAAATCTTGGACATAGTCTGTGGACCTCCAGGGGTCCATGGACCGCAGGTTGAAAACCACTGGTTTACACCAAGTACTCTTCATGTGACTCCTAACGTCTGCATTTACATTCCCAACATGCCTCAACACTGAGCCAACACTGGCTGCACAGACTCTAACTCTACACCATCTAATTTTACTGGGTTCTCATTATCTCTCAACAAAGTATCGTATGTATTCTATCGTTTGTTGGCTGATTCGTAAGCCATTTTCTTCTAATGCAGCCCTCCATAGTTGTATCTCCCTTTCCAGTTTGTAGTATCTTCTCGGCACAACATATCGTCATTGTCACAAAGAATACTCCAAGGAGCTTTTCCCCTGATGTCCTGTGTCAAGGTGTCCATTGCAATCACAAATGTGAATGGACTTAAGGCTGATCCTTGATGTTGATCTACCCTCATGGTGAATGACTCACTGTAGCCTCAGCTGCTTCTCACTGCTATTGTGCTACCCTCGTACATGTCCATGATAGTCTGAACGTATGTGTCTGGCAGATTGTGCCACAGCAGGTGCCATCATAATAATTCTCTAGGAACTTTGTCATAAGACATCTCTTATTCTAAATGCAATTCCTTGTGTTTCTCCCTGTGCTACTTTTGCAATATTCAGGCTGCAAACACTGCATCCATTGTTGACCTTCCTCGCATACACCTGAAATGGTGGTTGTTTACTTGGTGCTCCAGTTCCTCCCACACTCTTTATAATTCTTGCAGGCATTTCATTGTGTGAATCATTATCTTGATGGGTTGGTAATTACTACATTCTTGCACATCTCCTTTATGCTTAAAAATAGGGACCAATTTGCAATTTTCAGTATAGTGAATTAAGGTGAAAAACGTTTTTTGTCATAACCATGGTCTGTTGCTTTAAATGCTTCAATTGGTATTCTATTCGGTCCCACTGCCTTGCCATGTTTCATCATCTTGAGCAATGACTGAGTCTCCACCAGGATGATAAGTCTTGTAAGGTTGTTGCTTGTGCATAGTTTCCTCAGTGGTTTCTTTACATTCTCCTAATTGAGCAGTTTCTCATAAAACTGCTGCCATCTCCTAATGACTTCACACTCCTCCACCAGTGCTCTTCTGTTTTCTTCTTTAATTCACTTCACAGTTCCCAAATCCTCTGTGCTTCTTTGCCTAATCTTGTCTAATCTATATATTCCTTTCCTTCCTTCCTTCCGTAGTAGTCCTGTGTAAACGGCTTTAAATGACAGATCCTTAGCTTTCGTAACTGCTTTTTTTTTTGATGTTTTCTTTACCAGCTTGTATTCCTCATAATTTTCTACCATTCCTACTTTCTGCCATCATTTAAACCTTTCCTCCTTCTTTACAGCTTCTTGCACATTGTTTGATCATCACCATGTCCCCTTGCAATGAAATTTCCCTCCTCTTGTTTGGTCACATGCAGCCCGTGAACGTTCTGTAATATGATTGGCTATTTTCCCCCAAACCACTTTGGTATCATTGTGGTCAGTTTGATCGTTGCCCAAACTCAGTAGAATCTTTGTCCTTATACCTCAGACTAACTTCCCTTTCCGCAAGGCTCCACCTCTTTGTTCCACAACTCATCTTTTGTCCCCCACTAGCCTTTTCACCCAGAAGTCCATTGCACAGCAATATAGATTGCTTATGATTTGCTCTCCTGGCATCAGTTTAGTGTCTCTCACATTTTTAGATTACTTCCTTACAAGAGGAAGAGATCTAAAAGTGTGAGAGAGACTAAACTGAACCCAGGAGAGCAATTTACAAACAATTGACCTCGGACCTGTTGGCACCACACTTGTGTGTAATTAAGTGCTCTTCCCTCTTTACAAAGTATGTATTGGTAACAATCAGGCCATGGGCTCTGGCTAACTCTAAAATAGTCCCACCAGCTTCATTTCTGGTTCCAAAGTCTCATCCTCCATGACTGTCATTGTAGTCCTCACTGTGTTCTTCTACATTCTGTGGAGATCTGCTCCAATAATCAAGTACTCTGCTTGTGGTACTTCACTTGTCACTGGGTTCAGCACTATCTGGAATTCTGCCTTCTCCTCAGTCATACAACCCACCTGCGGTGCACATCTGCATTAAAAAACACAAATATTTGTTCTCTGTCAGTACTCTTCTAACTTTCATTGACCAGTTGCTCTTCTTTAGGGTGACCACTAGCTTGTCCTGTAATACTTCTGCTACGATTATTCCTACTCTGTTCCTCCTTGCTACTGAGCCGCGATACATTATCTTGTAACCCTCTTTAGTGTTTGTGGATTTTGACCCCTTCCATTTTATTTTTTGTATGCAGGCAATATGCACTTTTCTTCTTTTCAGTGTCTCAGCTACTTCTCTTGATTTCCTAGTCATTGTTTCCACATTAAGTGAAGCCAAACATAATTCTTGGGCTTGCTGCTTCAGCTGCATGTGGCCTTAATGAGGTGGCCTTTTTCTATTTTCCACAGCTGTCAGGTGAAGCAGTTGCACGTTTGCTTCCTGCGGATGCCATGGCATTATAGTAATATGCTCCCTGAAGACAAAGACCCATAAAGCATGTGTGTTTGGCACATTTTTTGGCACGCTTTTACAAACTGCCTGGCCAGGCCTCATGTTCTTGGGTTGAAATCAGAGTCCGTTATCCTAGGTGGACTGTCTGCCATGGCGAATGAGCCCCACCTGCCCAAATACTCACCGTTCACACTCCCATTTTCAACTAAGAACAACTCTGCCGTGAGAAGGCAAGTGATAGTTTAGCTGTCAGAGGCTATATATTATGCTAATCACATGGCAGTGAGAGCTCATCCCCAAAGCCACCTAAACTATGACAGCTCTTTAGGAGGCCCTGTCTGTCTACAGCTGCACATAAAATTAGAGGCGGAGTCGGGGAGATTTTTACAAATCAAAATAGCAAGCTCTTTAGCCAGGCTAAGAATGACCTTGTCCCAACAGACTTGCCCACTGTTTAGGAGAGGACAAGGGGCTATCTGTCATCTATGGGTCACACTACTGCTGTAGTTGTTAGTTGGTCTGTAGGGCAGTCACCTTCCTCTCTGAGACAGCTCCAAAGCACTGCAGGACCCTTAGTTGATCCTGGCAAACTAACCACCTACTGTTTGGAGAGCAATTTGTCTTGCAACAAGAGCTTTGACAGATGGTTGCTGTTCACCCTTAGCACGCTGAATCTTTGTGGGAATGTAATGCTTAATTTTCTAGACTGATTCTGGATCAATATTTGTATGTAGCAGAACAGCTACTTCAGCAATGTATTGGAAGTCAGCCTTTGACATGAGGTGGTGTTTTTTTTTTTTTTTTTCAATAAAAAACAAAACAAAATTGGGACGTCCAGCATGGTCCTATTTAAAGCAAGCAAGATATAATTCATGTTCTGCCCAAAAGAAAGCCAGAATTTAGATCCAGCCTTTCAGAAGGTGCCATCGGTGTCCAAGTGCACTTAGAATTGAGTGGCCACCATCTTCTCAATCTCCTCCCCCAAGAAAGAGGTTGTAGACTAGTCAGTAACTAGCAAGCTCTGCAGAACTAGAAAAAAATTTCTTGAGGAAGGATGGGGCCTCTGTGCTTTTGAGTCTACGTAGCATCTTTTGGCCTCAGTCATAGCTTTTTTCTACAACCTCATTAAGTCCTTGTGTAGAAGAATAAGGAACTATATTTTTAAGAGAAAAAGTACGGTAGCAGTAGATGATGTGAAAACCACAGCCTCAGAGCACTTACTGCAAACAGCTGTAGTAAAATTGATTAATTAAAAATCTCCATTGTGTACCTGATTTTTATTTCATTTTTATTTGAGAGGCTTGATGAATTACAGTAGATAAATTTATTCATGTAGATAATTGATCTGCAGCTCATTTTATGAGGGGTGAAACTGCAAACAGAATTAAATTAGTTCTTTTAAAAGACCATTTAAAATTGGTACTTTTGCTAAATTAATTGAGAAAGCAGTTAATTGGTTTGAAAATGCCCTATCCCTAGCATTTCTTTGACATGTATAATGTAGTTATTGAGTCTTCCTGTTTTTTTTTTTTTTTTTTTCTCTTCTGGTCAGTTTAAAATGTTTTGCTCCCTTTGTATTGTGCTTCGAAGTTTAGATCAGATGTGAACAAACTTAATTTCTGCATTTACCCCGAATTAGAGGATAGAATGATTTAAAAAAAAAAATCTACCAGGGTCCGTTCGATTTGTCTTACTACTTCTCTCAGATTTCCCATGGAGTGCTATATCCTCTGTGGATGAATGGAATCTAGAAATTGCATAAAACCTGGAAGTCCTATGGTCAAACTTCTGGTAAGTGGGGGCAGTACGTTCTTGATGCAGAGTCATAAACTATGGAACATAATATTTGAGTTCCAAATGATCCCTATTGGAGCAGTCTTCAGAGCCTATTGCAAAAACCACCATTTTGCAGATGTCTACCTGCATTCAAATATTTGGGTGAGGAAGTGGCAAGTCTGCTAGTTTATGGTTTAGTTTCTAACAAGATAGTCTCCTCTGATTTTTATTGAAAATTTAATTTAGTACCTAGTGTTAGATACTATGGGTGTATTAGGCTAGAAGGCTAAAAAGCAAATGAGAGAAACTATTACAAATCAGTTTACTCACATGTAGAGAAGGATTCCCAACTTAAATTTGTTTCAGCAAAGTTGAGTATTCGATTTGTTCTAGTGTACTGGTTCATGGCAAATTTCCTTTTCCAGAGTGCCCTAATGCCTGCCCAGTTATTCTTCAAGACAGAAGATGGAGGCAAATATCCTGTAATATTTAAACATGGTGATGATTTACGTCAAGATCAACTTATTCTTCAAATTATTTCACTCATGGACAAGGTGATGAGCATTAAACAAGTGTTTCTTAATCTCACTATTAAACATCTGTTTTATTGTTTATACAAGCTGAGGAAATTGCTCTTAGTTAAACCCCAGAAAACACAAGATATTAATGCAGCTTAATTCAGTACTCTTTTATTGTAGCTGTTACATTCCAAAGAATTCCCATTCTTACAAATATTGTTTTAATGTCCTCTATGGACTAAGAAGATATGAGCAAAAAGACTTTCACTTATGACAGGTCTGAACTAAATTTCCTCAAAAAGGAATAAGTTAATGTATTAAACCACTTCACAACCTAGCCTCTTTTTAAAAACGTTTGATTATTTTTAACTGTTCCACTCATGTTTGTGTTTTCCTTCCAGCTGTTACGTAAGGAGAATCTGGATTTGAAGCTGACACCATATAAGGTGCTGGCTACTAGTACAAAGCATGGTAAGGTTATTTCTTTTTTAAAAAACACCGAAAATCAGGTATTTGTCTTCCTCAGTTTCACTTACCTGGATGCAGATATTATCCAACCCAAGCTTCTTGTTAGTGTCACAGGAGGGTACAGCTGACTTCAGGTTGTAAGATTTCTTTAAAACAAACGTGGGCAACTTGCTTAAAAGCAGGTTAGTGTTTATTCTTTACCTTCTATTTCCCTTTTCCAGCTTTATTGTCAAGCGCTTGTTTTGCCTCACCTACTGCAATGAAAACCTAGGACAAATTGTGAAATACAGGTTGTCATTGTTTCAGAGCTAGCTGCACCTCTATTCCCGCTCTGATCTTTGAGGATACTTCTACACAGCAATAAAAAAAAAAATGGTGGCATGACTGAAGCTGGCCCAGATCAGCTCACTTGGGCTCGCGGGGCTCAGACTGTGGGGCTAAAAACCGCAGTGTAGTCCTTCGGGCTTGGGCTGGGACCCACAAAAAGTAAAGATGTTACATTATGAATTGCACTTCAATAACTTATTTTGACAAGTGTTGAGACTTCATTGAGTAATAGTAAATGTACTGTGTTATGCTTAGTAGAACTAGTTACATCTCCATAATAGGAGACCTTACAACTAAATTTAGGATGAAAACTAGTAAGTTCTTCTTTGAGTGATGGTCCCCATATGGATTCCAGACATGGGTGTGCATGTGTGCCATGTGCAAGAGCTATAAGCTATCGACGTCTGGGTCAATGCCGTTCCAGTTCCTTCTTACCACCGCATGGCCAGAGTCGGAACCCCTGTTCCTCGCTGCTCTTAGCTCTGCTAAGAGAACTCTTATCTGTTTATTCTCACCTGTATATAATTGTTAGCATGTTCTCATTGTATATAGTAGTTCTTGTACAGTTTTAGTTAGGCTCCCCTATCGGACTTCTTCTCGTGGAGGGGAGAGAGTCCCTCCTTTACCCATACCCTTGGTATTATGCCCCGACAAGCTATCTTGAAGAACCTTGCTTCGTGCCTGCATTCCTTCTCCATGGGCATTGAGCACCAGTAGTGTCTACTGTCTCGGCGAAGTCCATGTCATCATCTGCTGTTCCATCTGCCGCTCATTCCCAGCTCGGACTCGGTAGGGTAGGGGACTTTGCCTCCTCACATTTCTCATGGAGGAAGCTATTTACCCAGATGTGCAGTTGGATCCGGAACTGATGGATCCACCGAAATGGTACCCTTCGCTACTGGTGAGTGACCCTCTGGCTTCCTCCCGTGTATTGGAACCCTCAGTACTGCTGCATCCGCTGAAGCCCTACTGTGAGCATTAGAAACCCAGACGTGGACATCAGGGCGCCTCCCCGATGGGGACTGCTTCTAAGCACAGCGTTGCCTCCCTGAGCTGTGCCCAGTCAGGTGAGAAGTACCACGCCGAGCTGGCTGCTGCGGCTCCCAAGAAGTCCCAGACAGAGTATAAAACGAAACACCTATGCAAGCCGTAGGTGCTGCTTCCCACCCTGACTCCCAGTCTGCCGCCATCTTCACCGCCGGCACCATCTATGCCGCTGGACCGTTTCGGACTGGCATGCCTGGCTCCCACACTCCAGGCCACCTGGAACTGCTGATGCCCACAGCCAAGTTCATTCTCTCATATGCCAGTTCCTTATCCGTGGAAACTTCACAGCTTACTTCTCCGGCAGATGAACCTCTCCTACTCCTTCTGGAGTGGCGCTCCTCTTCCACCCACGCACCATCAGCTCCACCTCTACCAGATCCATCCTCTGAGTCTGAATGGTTTTCCACGCCAGACCCCTTCTCCCCTGCGTGTTCTCACAGCCCGGATCGCAGGCACTACCCACCCTAGCCATACGCCTATGACCCTTGCACTGAGCCGTGGTTCCATTGCCCCAGGGCCTGCTGATGCGTGGCAAACTCTATGCTTGGCCCTACTGGCCTCCATGGGACCCCACGTGGATTGTGGGGTATCACTGCTGCCATATTACTGGCCGTCCCCTGCTTGCACCATGTCCCCTCTGGGTATGATGAACAGGAGGAAGAGGTCATCGTGCAATTGGTAGTGCCGGTTCCCATTGGAGCCTCATCGTACTCGGGCAAGGCACTAATTCCACCTTCTCTCTCCCCTCCGGATGACCATCACCAGTACCACAACCTGCGTTAGCCCATGGCGGAGACTCTCAACCTTATGGTGGAGGAAGTCCAGGACCCGCAAAACCAACTCTTGGATATCCTTCTTCCCCCTGGACCCTCCCACACTGCCCTCCCTATCCACTTGACCATCATACAACCAGCACAGTCAGTTTGGCACATGCCTGTCTCCTGTGCCCCTACAAGAGGAAGCAGATGCCCTGCTCCGGAAGGGCACCATAGAGCATATTTCCTGCCATTATCAGGGCTGAGGGTTCTATTCCCCCATTTCCTTATTCCCAAGAAGGGGGTGGCCAATGGCCCAATCTGGACTTCCAGTTGCTCAACATGCTCACCTTAAGTTCTGATTCCGGATGGTCACGCTCCCCCTCCATTATTCCATCCCTCCCCTGAGGCTTCTGGTTCATGGCTCTCAATACGAAGGATGCTTATTTTCACATTGACACCCACCTGGCTCATCAGAAATTTCTCCATTTCACTGTAGGGCACTCCCATTATCAGTTCCGGGTCCTCGCCGTTGATATTGCCACCACTCCACATGTGTTCAAAAAGATTTTCACTGACATCACCGCCCACGTATGCCACCTCTGCCACTCTGTGTTTCCCTGCCTGGACAATTGGCTCCTCGTTTCGATGTTGCACACATGCCTCCTTTCCATGCCCTTTGTGATCTCTTCACTCACCTGGGTATCTGTATCAACGAGGAAAAGTCAGTCCTCATCCCTACCCAAGCTATCACTTTTACTGGGGTGCACTTGAACTCTATTGTGGGACGTACTTTCCTCCTGCTACCCTCACCTCTCTCATCATGCAGCTACACTGCAATCCAGGCATGTGACTCCATAATTGCCTTTCCCTCTTGGGCCACATGGCGACCTGCACCTCTGTAACATCCAATGCCCGCCTCCTTATGTGCTGCCTTCAACTCTGTCTCTGGTTGATCTACAGACCTCAGATGGACCATTTAGACAAGCCACTCCTGCTTCTCCACCTTATCCTGTCCTCCTTCATGTGGTGGACCAACCTGTGCACAGTTTTGGTCCACATCCTGTTTGCCCCTCCCATTCCCCACACCACTCTTACCACAGATGCCTCCCTCAAAGGGTGGGGCGTCCATCTGGATAGTCACACTACCCAGAGAGGTGAGGATGCACATCAACATCTTGGAACTCTGCACTGCCTACCTGGCCTGTCAGGCGTTCCTCCCTCTCATATGGTCCCGGCACCTTCAGCTGCTCTCCGACTACATGATGGCAGTTGTGTATATCAACAAACAAGGTGATGCCAGGTTGCCCTCTCTCTTTGCAGAACTGTCCATCTCTGGAACTGATGCATCAAGCATGGGATCACACTGCACACCATGCACCTTCCTGGCAGACACTTTCAGCAGGTCCTTCCACACGAATCACAAGTGGGAGATCTATGATCCCATGCTTCACTCCATCTTATGCCGGTGGGGCACCCCATATTGGGACCTCGGAGAACTGCAGATTTGCCCTTTTCTGCTCCAGAGGGACCCTTGGAATTGGCTTGTGGGGTGACGTCCTCCTCCTGCCTTGGACCTCTGAAGTCCGCACACCTTTCCACCCTTCCCTCTGCTCCCGCAAGTCCTGTGCAAGGTACGACGGGATCGAACTATGGTCATCCTGATCGCTCCCTTTTGACCTTGCCAATACTGGTTCACCGACCTCCACCTCTCCGTTTGTCCTCCGATTCACCTTCCATCAACCCCCCATGGACTGTTCCTCCATCTTCACTCACCTGGCCATCGTTTGCTTCCTTAAATGCTTGCTCAATGCCTTTCCGCTGGAAACCCCTCTTGGAATATGTACATCATCCTTTCTGCCCTCACTAAACAGCCCTTTGATCCCCTCCTGATCTGCTCCCTCGCCCACCTCTCCATGAAGATGATCATCTTAGTGGCCATCATCTCGATGTGGCGCACTAGCACCTTCACCACTTGCTACGCCATCGCCTCGGCAGTGGTGATAGTTGCGGCTGTCAGCCAAGCCATCCTCCAGACTGTGACTTCACGTGACTCCACGCACCCACTTTCACGCTGAGCACTGCTCGCCACTCTCCCATGTCTGGAATCCATATAGGGACTATCACTTGAAGAAGAAGAGGAGGAGGAGGTTACTTACTGTAAACAGAGGTTCTTTGAGATGTGTGGTCACTATCTGGATTACACCACTGCCCTTCGTGCCCGCTTCTGCAGACTCCTTTGCTTTCAGATAAGAGGGGTACTGAAGCGGTGTTGACCTGCACAGCCTTTTGTAGCAGACATGCAGATGACGCAAGTGCGGGTCAACAAACACTACTGAACAGTTTTGGCTCTGGTGCATGTGCACCCATGTTTGGATTTCAGACAGGCACCACACATCTTGAAGAACCTGCAGTTAAAGTAAGTAACCTCCTCTTTCTCCTATATTTGTACCATTGAAGTCTTTAAAATATCTCATGATCCATTTGTATTGAAATCCACTAGAATCTACTGTTTTCATACAATTTTGTTCTATCCTTAAAACAGATTGAGTAAAGTAAATATGATGACTATTTGTGCAGTCTTCTATAGTAGGGTCTATTTTTATTCATAACAAGAAGCAAGGTCTGGGAATCAAGAGACTCAAGTTATAGCTCCAACTTTGTTGCTAGCTTGCTGCCTAGCCTTGGGCAAGTCATGTAAAATTTCTATATGCTTCTCCATGCATAAAATTAGTATAATGGCTACCTTCTTAACAGGGTGTGACACTTTGCCCCCCTCTGAATGCCACCAGATGTGCTTGGATGCCACTGAATCAGCCTATTCTGCCAGCCTGGGTCCCCTTTACCTGGTCTTGCTGGGCTAAGCTCACAAGCCTCTTCCAGCCAAGCACACAGGCAGGGCCACACCCAGCTGCACAGAGAGAGACAGAGATCCGCTCTGGAAAGATTCAGCCTTAGGGGCTTGCCCCAGCATTCTGGGTTTGTCGCCCTTAAAGGAGTGGGCACCAAAGGTTTTATGAAATTCGCCCCCTCCCTTAATGTGGAGGAAGATCTACACAACCTCTTGTCCCCCAGTTACAAATTACATCAACTGAGTTTTAGATTATAAAAGGTGAATTTTAAGTGGTAGAGGTAACAAACAGAACCAAGCAGATTACCAAGCAAATAAAATAAAGCACTAAATTTGATTCACTAAAGAAATTGGTTACAAATAGTAATTCCTCACTCTAGATATGGTCTTCGGTTGATTCCTTCACAAGCCAGGTATCTTTCCAGCCTGGGTCAAGCAGTTGTGTTGTTGTGACAAGTATATTTAAAATTTACTGCAGGCTATGTTTACTGGCAAAACCTTGCTTGCTGACTGCAGTGGAGTAAAAGGTGCATAGCTTTATTTCTTCACCAAAGTTGTGTTCTCCTTATTTTACACCTTCAACTACTGAAGATACTGCTTTCTTTTCACAGGTTTCATGCAGTTTATTCAGTCAGTCCCAGTTGCTGAAGTTCTTGCTACTGAAGAAAGTATACAGGTATATGATCTGGTGTCTCTTCTTTTTTCATTCATTTGGGAACAGTGTCTTCATAGTGCAGATCTTTTGCATGAGTATGCAGCATGGATATTTAATGACTGTAAAATTAATATTGTTGAAGAATTCAGGATAAGACTCAACTAGTAACTGATAGTTATTGGTCTTGTTCTGCACTGCTTTGTTTTCTAGTTGTAGGTCTGTTATAGGAGTTCATAGTAGGAAAAACTTTAGAACAGTCAGTTGAGATACATACCAGTGCTTTTTGTTACTGAAAACTCCCACACTAGCATCAACTTCCTGGACACCACAATCAGCTTCAACAATGGAACCCTATGGATAACCATGTACAAGAAACCCACTCATCAGCACACCTACCTTCATAGATCCAGTAACTACCCAAACACACTAAGAAATCTGTTATCGACAGACACTCAGATATTACAGAATATGCTCCATGAGAAAGTCCAGGTTATACACCTTAACATGCTCAAAACCACCAACCAAACATACTTCACCAGAGAAGTAGATTGCATCATGGAATGCACCCCCCAAATACTCTGAGAACCTGCTTCAATACAGAAATAATACCCTCTCTAACTGTACATCCTTAGTTGTCACCTACTACCTCACACTGGAATCCATACGTGGTACACCTCTACCCCGATATAACGCGGTCCTTGGGAGCCAAAAAATCTCACTGTGTTATAGGTGAGACTGTGTTATATCGGGATAGGGAGAGGAACCGCTTTTACTGGCTTGCCACGCCAATCAGCTGTTTGGCCCGGCAAGCCTAGAACGGGGGAGGGGTGAAGCGGAGTGGCAGCGGCACGCTCGGGGGAGGAGGTGGATATGAGCTGGAGCGGTTCCTCTGCGCTCCCCCTCCCCCCCGTTACTTGCTGCAGCCCTCCCCGCCCCCCCCAGCTCACCTCCACTCCGCCTCCTCCCACGAGCACACCGCAGCTCCGCGCTCTACCCCCCTCCCCCAGCTTGCCGCGCCAATCAGCTGTTTTGTACGGCAAGCCTGGGAGGGAGGAGAAGCGGAGCTGAGCGGCGTGCTCGTGGTAGGAAGTGGAGGCAGAGGTGAGCTGGGGCTGCAGCAAGTAAGGGGGGGGGGGGGGCGCGAAGAGGAACCGCTCCCCATCCCAGCTCACCTTTGCTCCTCCTCCCCGTCCCACGAGCACCCTGCTCAACTCCACTTCTCCTCCCTCACTGCATTCCTGAATGAACTCTCACAGGAAAATGATAAAAGACAAAAACACCATATGACCTGTGGGTGAACACTTTTCATAAAACAATTACTTTGTCTGACCCATCTGTCCTTGTCCTCAAAGGAAACCTGCACAACGCTTTCAAAAGATAAGCCTGGGAGCTTAAATTCATAACTCTGCTAAACATTAAAAATCATGGACTGAACACAGACATGGGATTTATGGCTTATTACAGTGGTAGGCAATCTATGGCACGCATGCCGAAGGCGGCACCCGAGCTGATTTTCAGTGGCACTCACGCTGCTCGGGTCCTGGCAACCGGTCCAGGGGGTGCTGCATTTTAAATGAAGCTTCTTAAACATTTTAAAAACCTTATTTACTTTACATACAACAATAGTTTAGTTATATATTATAGACTTATAGAAAAGACCTAAAAACGTTAAAATATATGACTGGCACGCGAAACCTTAAATTAGAGTGAATAAATGAAGACTCGGCACACCACTTCTGAAAGGTTGCTGACCCCTGGCTTATTACAACAATCTATAACCTGCTAACCCCCTCTTTTTGTCTTGGGATTGCAGAGGTCACAGGCCACTCTACCTTGAATGGTCCTTTAGATTAGAATATGTGCTAACTATTTATGCTGAATAATTTGTTCCACCTTGCATTTTAGATGTGATACTGAGTACGTTTATCTGAAGAAGAGCTCTGTGTGGCTTAAAAGCTTGTCTCACCACCAGAAGTTGGTCCAATAAAATATATCACCTCACCCACATTTTCTGTCTAATATCCTGGGATTCTACACTACATACTCAATTCCCAAGGCATACCAGAGCAGGACTTTCTCCTGTACAGCACTTCAAAAGCCTGCACTTTTATACCTTACAATATCGACAAGGGCCCTTCTCTTCTGTATCCTGACCATTTTCAGTAAGATAGGGTACTAGCCAGTTAACTGATAACTTTGCTGCACAGCCTTGAATGGTAACAAAGAGTCCTGTGGCACCTTATAGACTGACAGATGTATTGGAGCGTAAGCTTTCATGGGTGAATACCCACTTCGTCAGATGCATGTTACTCTTTGTTACTTTTTAGAGATCCAGACTAACACGGCTACCCTTCTGATACTTGACATCCTTGAATGGCTTTTCTTTAGGTGATTACTTCCTGAAAAAACTCCACTGCTCAAGCTCAGTACATGATTTTCAAATGTTCCTAACTTGGCAAAATCAAAACCAGTTTCCTCCAGAAGGCAGTTATGGACTATCTCGATAAAGGCTTAATTCCATTCCAAATTTCAACTTTAAACCTTGTGACTATTTCTGTAAAATTACTAGACTTGTTTATTTTGAGTAGAAGTAAGGGACATAAAGTATTAGTGCATAGTTTGTCTAATGTTCATCACATTATCCTAAGATGTTACTCAACTTTTAGATTAATTTGAATTGCTAGTGCTGTTTAGCTTTTTCTAGTCTAGCAGAAAAATATATTTACTATGGAAGCATTTTTGATGCTCATGGTAATTACGCAATAACTCTGCAATGCAAATTTAATTTTATGGGTTATTTTAAAGGAAGAGCACTTCAGTTTGTGATAGTGATTTTAAATCTGTTTCTGCTTTGGTGAATAAGAAAATGCGAACAAAGATCTAAACCGTAGCATGAAAACATAACTTGTTACATTTTTTTGTTTAACGTTATCTGACAACTTTGAACATAACACATTATTGAATTCAACCTTGACATTCTTATAAGTCGCAAGATTGATACCAGAAGTGTCTCTTCACAGAGTATGGTAATAGATTTACCAAGGACATAAACTGTTAACTTTTTTATCTGCCCTGAAGTTAGTTCAAAACTTCATGGGGCAAGTAAGTGTTTTGATGTCCTTCCAGAATTTCTTCAGAAAACATGCACCAAGTGAGACTGGTCCTAATGGGATAAGTGCAGAGGTGATGGACACTTATGTTAAAAGCTGTGGTAAGTTATTACAAATGTTTACTTGCTGATTAGATGTGCTACTATTGGCACAAAGGACAGTAGTGTGCCACTATTGGACCTGTAGACTTAATAATGTTCAAATGCATTGTAGGTAGAATTTATTAAAAAAACAGTGATTGATATTTTTAACTTTTCACATTTTTCAAGTACCTGAAATGAGAGGAATTAATCATTTAAGTAATATAGTAGCACAGTGATACTGATAAATATTGGATAACCAGTGAACACTTACATGATTGCAAGATATGTTTGGGAAATCTATTTTCCTGCCTAATAACATGAGGCCAGTGTGATGGGTTTATGCCCCTTAGGAAGTCACCTGATGTGCTGAGATACCACTGAGTCTACCTGTTCTGCCAGCATGGGCCCCCTTTAACCTATCTTGCTGAGCCAGGCTATTAAAGCCTCCTTTAACAGGCACACAGGCAGGGCCACACCCAGCTGCAGATCAGCTCTGGGAAGACTCAGTTTAAGGGACTTGCTTCAGCACTCAGGTGTCCACCTCCTTTGGAATGCAGACCCAAAGGTATATTATGAAATCTGCCTCCTCCCTCAATGTGGAAGAAGGTATGCACAACTTCTAGCCCTCCCCCCAGTTAGAAATGACAGAAACTGGGTTATATTATAAACAAAACAAATGTTATTAACTACAAAAGGCAGATTTTAACTGGTAAGAGGGGTAGCAAACAGAACAAAGCAGATTACTAAGCAAATGAAACCAAACATGCAAACTAAGCTAGTTTCACTAAAGAAATTGGTTACAAATAGTATTTCTCACCCACGATATTGTTGCATGCAGATTACAGAAAGTTTTGAAAGGCTGCTGCGCTGGTCTCCCTCTTGAAACCTCAGGTGTTATTACTCACAAGCTAGACGCTCTTCCAACTTGGGTTTTTTTTGTCAGAAAAATTATTCCAGTGAATTTTTTTCCACCATTTCTAATGTTAATATTGTGAGCATTGTTGGCATTAGGGACTCATTGATGACTTAGTTGTAACTTCACTGTCACCATTAGATTACAGGAGCTAAGTGTGAAAGCAGTATAACGCTGGCAAATAGAATTGTGTAAGCGATACTATATGCAGGACTTTAAAATATTTGTTTTAATTTCACTTTCATGGTGTATTAAATCATCCCATACTGATCTAATGTTAGAAGAAATAAGGTGACTTTCAGATTTTAAGCATATGTAGCCTTGTAAATGTACATTTAAAAAAAAAATTAAAATTAATGGAGATATCCCATCTCCTAGAACTGGAAGGGACCTTGAAAGGTCATCGAGTCCAGCCCCCTGCCTTCACTAGCAGGACCAAGTATGGATTTTGCCCCAGATCCCCAAGTGACCCCCTCAAGGATTGAACTCACAACCCTGGGTTTAGCAGGCCAATGCTCAAACCACTGAGCTATCCCTCCCACCATACAGTATTAGATTTTAGGATTTCATTAATACATAAGAATACTACGTTTCTCTATGCATTTCATTTTATTTCAAAAGTTGCTCTTTATTCCTCACTGTGTTCTTGATTCCCCAGTTTATCCATTTTTCAAGAATTACGCTAATGACAAACCTACTACTCTGAACAGTATGGAACACACGATATCCAGGATATGGAATATTTTTGATTGTTTATAATTTACTTGTCATTGCAGCTGGTTATTGTGTTATTACCTATATCCTTGGAGTTGGAGACAGGCATCTGGATAATCTCTTGCTAACAAAAACAGGTAATTTTTCTTTTTTAAATCATCAAATACTGATATATTATTACTTTGCAAATATATCTTGGCGTAATGTGTTGTTGAATTTTACTTTATGGACACTGTAACATCCAACAAATTATAGTTTTGGATTATACTGCCCTTTTTTTTAATATTAAGACTACATCAGATGATCTAAAGTTGACTTGTTAGTAATTTATAGCTCGAGATTGAACGTATTACTGAAGTAGCAAGTAGGGAGCAGACTTTATCATGCACAATATTAAATACTTATTTCACAGTGTATGTTGGGTACTGATGTCAGTGGAGGGCCCTTTTTAGAGATGTATATAATGGGAGTCTATTAATTGCAGTTAAATACCAGTATTCTTATACACAATACATTTTTTCTCAGCTTCTCATTGTATACTGCTGTGCCTATTCTAAGTCTTGTGTGTTTCATTGTAATAGAATTGTTTGAATTCTGAAGGGAAAACAAATTCATAAATAAAAGTGGCATGGAAATGAATTATTTTTTTCTTTACAGGCTAATGTACAAACACAACAATAATATTGAAATTCCTGTTTTGTGCCAATTAAGGACTGCTACAAGTTTTGTTGGTTACAAAATTGGTTGACTAAAATGTGCATTGCTGGAAAGCAACACTCAGCAGATTAAAATGAAATTGAGTTGCTTATTGTAACTGCCTCTAATTAATTTTGTCCTCAAATCAGGAAATTTGACACTGACAACTTTCAAGTTTTAGCTGAGATGTTAGAAAAACAATGATAAAATTAATGGGTAATTACTAATTAGAAAGTAATGCTAGCTCCAAAAATCCTAATTGTTCTTTATAAAATTGTTTAATTTTTCATAGGCTCTTTCACACAATCTCAAAGCAATTTCAGGATCTATTAATTGTGTGCCTGTTGTAAAAAGACTTTTTTTGCAGACAGATTTGGCAGCTATTATACACTCAACTGCATTCCAAAATACAGTACAAATTTAAACATGTTTTTTAGTACTAGTTGTATTGAGATTCAACAATCTTGATTATTACACCAAGGTATCCCTGCTCGTTCCTGTGGTTCTACTACTGTTTGGTTTAAAAGTGGTTCCATGTGTCATCCTGTCAATTCCTAGAATCTTAAATACATGTCTAGAATCCTTAATATTTTTTCTCGATGTTTCTAACTCATGTAGTTATAATCATCCACGCAAAGATACAAAAATGATCTGAAATACATGTTTAAAAAAACCTGTACGTTGAAATTGAGAGAGAGAGATTCTGGAAACTTTCATAAGCAAAACTTTTTTTAAAAAAGGAAATAGGCAATGGTAGAAGTTTTAGAGAAACGGAAATGGGCAAATGTTTTAAAAACAATAGGCAAAATGTTTACAATTGAATTGGACTCGTCAAATGGTGCACTAGCAAGCCTTTGTAAATATGGAGCTATCCTTTTAAAACTCATTCTTCCTATCTACCCTTCTGTACCCTATTGTTTGTGAAACTGGTTGCATCTGTCTTAATTACTGTAGCTTGTAAGGTCTTAGAGGCAGTGACCATATAATATAGTTGTAGTGGTTTATCTCTCTGTAGTTAAGCATGGTCGTTGTCTCAATTACACTCTTCCTGGTAGGGTAGTTTAGCCCTCTGGCAAAACGTTACCTCTTCCCTTTTTGAGGTAAACAAGAGTCCAACAGAACTGAAGTCCACAAACCTTCAGCCCTTGGTGCATTGCTAAACTTTCATGGTGCAGGGGTTCACAGGCAGTTCTTTACTAAACACACACATTCCTTCCCAGAGTTCTTGCCCTCCTCTTAGGCTATTCCACAAGTTTTTTTTTTTTTTTTTTTTTTTTCCTATAGGCTCCCTCCATGGTTTCCTCTCAGCTGGAGTCACTTCACTTCATGTTCTCTCCCTATTCTGAGAAGGTTACTTATGGTCCTAACCCAGAGGTGGGCAAACAACGGCCCGCAGGCCGCATCCCACCCGCGGGGCCATCCTGCCTGGCCCCTGAGCTTTCTGGCTGTCCCTGGCCCCTCCCCTGCTGTCCCCCTTTCCCCGCAGCCTCAGCTCACTGTGTCAGCAGCATGGCTGGCTCTGGCCAGGCAGCGCGGCTCAGGGGCAGATTTACCAGTGAACACAGGGTGCCCTGGGCCCTCAACAACAGGGGCCCAGGGCCGGGCACTCGGGCAGCTCAGCACCGGCGCACCCCCCACAGGGGGGAGGGGCTACACTGTGGGGGCAGGAGAGCAGGCAGGGGTCGGGGGAACGCGGGGAACATGGCCGGAGGACTCAGGAGTAGCACGGGGTAGCCGCGCAGCCAGCCGGAGAGAAGCGGCGCTTTGAAGGGGAAAACACCACTTCTCTCTGGCTGCGTGGCTGCCCCAGCTCCTCCTGAGTCCTCTGCCCATGTTCGCAGGGCCACATTCCAAAAGGGGCGGGTGGCGGTGGATAAGGGGTGGAGTTTCAGGGGGCAGTTAGGGGTAGGGGGTTCCGGGAAGGGGCGGTCAGGGGACAGGGAGTGGGGGTTGGATGGGCCAGGGGTTCTGAGGGGGGCAGTCAGGGGGTGGAAAGTGGGAGGGGGCGGATAGGGGGCAGGCTGTTTAGGGAGGCATAGCCTTCCCTACCTGGCCCTCCATACCTTTTCGCAACCCCGATGTGGCCCTCGGACCAAAAAGTTTGCCCACCCCTGTCCTAACCCCTTTCCAAGAAGCTTTTGCTCTCAGCCTAAGCACCCTAGAATTTGCATGTCCCGGAATGCATTTGATGTGGGCTTTAACAGTAACAGGAGTGTACTGGACCTTGATTTGAGCAGTCTTTAAAGAGCCAATACACCCTTAGACATGTTCTCTGTATAACACTTAACAGAAAGGCTCCCTATTCCTGATGCAGCGTCTTTGCATTGTTAATTATATAACAGTTGAAGTCAATCTGAGATCCAGAAACTCAGCATCTCTGAATATTTAGGTACTTAGTCTAACATTGGGGACCCAAAATAAAGAGGCAAATTCTGAAAACATTAGCTTCGCTTCAGTTACTCTCTGTAAAAGATGGATAGTATGTATTACTTTCCAAAGTGTATGAGGCGTCAATAAATAAGGGCAGAGAATAAAAGCCAATCAGCTGGGGAGATGGGAACAGAACTTTAGACCACTAGACTCCCAAACCTGTGCACACTTCCTTGGAGAGGGTATTTTTATAGGGACAGGAGTGGAACATGCAGCTGTAACTTAGTTTTCCAGCTAACAGAGTATGACCTTCTTAGCTGCCTCCTTTATGAACTTAGGAGTTACCCATGCAAAACGTTCTGCATTTCACAGAATGATTTTCAAAGGCTCATAACTCCAGAAAAACAAAGCTAATTTTCTGAAAGGCTTAAAGACATTCAATTCAGTTAGGACTATCTCCAAGCCAAATATCTGCTTTCTACCTTCAATTGTTACTTCTATAAAGTTGAACTATTTTATTATGAGGAAAGAGTATTTTTTGTCATACATTCAAACAGAGGAACATTTTCTTATTCTGTCTCTCTCCCCTCCCCCCCAATAAAATGTTCCTTGGACGTAAGCCTAGCATTGAGATTTTGAGCCTGAAAGGTAATAATTTTCTAAAGCTGCAAACAGTTGGAAGTGACATTACTATGGGAAGTGTCATGCAACCTTAACCATAGCCGGTCACAATTAGCACCCCATTTTCATAGTTGTCAAGGTTTTGTGAAGTTGGAACGTGTGTGATATGAATAAATATATTGTTTTATTTCTTAGTTGTCGCCCTGAATCTGGTCAAACACAGTTCTTGAATTGCAGAGATTTAGCTAGAGTTCCAGTACGTCAGGTTTGTTTACTGAAGAATGTGAGGCTTCCAGCATTTAATTTATAATTTCCCTAATTACATAACATTTTTCCAGCCTGACTCTCTAAGTCCACTTGATAATATTTTATTATGAGTATAAAAACATAATTAGCAGAAACACATACATACTATGTTATTTTATTAGACCTCAAACAGGCTGGTGTAGTAAAAGGATTTGGGGACCAAACCAGTTACGATGTCTGTACACATTTCAATTTATGGCAAATAAAATGTAGGTCCATGGTCTTGACTGAACTTTAGGTAACTTGAGTTAGTCACACACCATTTATGATAATCTGGTATCTACATTAAGTTTAACAAGTCTGAAGAGTTTCCAAATTACTTGTGTCTGGAAGAGTGTTGTAAGACAATGGTTTTCAACCTTTTTTTTTCATTTGCAGACCCCTTAAAAAATTTTGAATAGAGGCATGGACCCCTTTGGAAACCTTAGACATAGTCTGCAGATTCCCAGGGGTCCACCGACTGGTTGAAAATCGCTGTTTAAAGATCTTGGTTTAACTTCCTTACATTCAATAAATACCCACCATCTGGAATTTGACATTTACCCAAAGCCCCTCTCTCATAATTACATTATCATTTGTTGTTACTTCTAAAGGTGAAACTGGTATCACTGTTGTTAAATTAAAACCTTTGTTAAATTAAAACACAGCAATCAACAGAAAACAACATTAAATGGCTGGAAAGAAAACTGAGCCAATGTATAAACTCTGATTTTGTTAAATGATGCACTTAAGCATTAATGCAGAGTATGAATTTTGATATGGAATGAATCTCTGATCTAATGCTCTGTTTTACTTATTTCCTGGATGGGCCCCAGTTTGTGTTCATTTCATTTTTATCAGATTTAAATTAATGTTTGAAAGCTAGCATGAAGCTTTAACAAAATATCTTTGTACCAAAACATTTATTCTCCTTTGTATTTGCTTCTTGTTTTGTGTCCATTTGCTGTTTGTATTGTGAACCTGTAAAACATTTTCCGATACAGTATGCATGAAGGGCTGCAGAAAATAAAGGCCCTGTTCTGCAACTCAGATTCACATGAAAATCCTTACACTGGGGACTTAATTTAGTTTTTCCACTGCAAAATCCTAAGCAATGCAGCAGAGGGCAGTACTTATCCATGATAAATTCTGGCTGAAATTCCTCTTATCTCTGTGTTGTAATATATACTCCATAAGATAGTAAAACTGTGTGGGTTTGAATGTACATTCTGCTTGGCTCTGTCAACACCGGCTCTCCACTTGTAGGGCAACTCCCTTCTCTTCATGTGTCAGTATATTTATGCCTGCATCTGTAACTTTCACTCCATGCATCTGAAGAAATGGGTTTTTTACCCATGAAAGCTTATGCCCAAATAAATCTGTTAGTCTTTAAGGTGCCACCTACTCCTCATTGTTTTTGTGGATACAGACTAACAACGCTACTCCTCTGATTCTTTCTTAATAGTTTCCTTTCTAACTGGTAAGAGGCCTCAAAAATCTTATTCTGCATCAGTTTGAGGGGGGGGAAATATATAAATTGATATTTATGGTATTTTTTTTTTAAGTGTGGAACCTTTTTATTAAAGATACCTGTATGGAACCAATCCTACAAATACTTGGTATCCAGCCTTGTACTTACCACTGAGTCTCCCATTGACTTTGGTGCAAAAAGACTAGTTCTAGTCTGCTCTTGTGGTGGAGAAGCTAAACACAAACTTTTTCCAGGCAATATAGTTTGTATAACCACAAAGTCACCCCCCCCCCCCCCCCAAGCAGGATTTGTTTAAACAGCTCCTGGGCAATGGGAGTCATAAATAAGGCACTACTGGACCCAGCTGTAGGTTTCGGTACTCGGTGCTATGTTCCATTTCCACGAGGAAATTCAGCGGATCCCAGGAGCCTTTTATGGTTTTCGTTTAATAGGCCACAGCTGTCAGCTCCTTCAAGTCTCGCATTTCAAGTCCATTCCATGGGGCTTGTCTTTCCTCTCAACACATGGGAAGAGGTGTAATTACTTTGTGGGATAGTGTGGGATCGGGCTCTTTCTGTAGAGGGTATTTTGTGCTTATAACAAATCTATAAAGTAAAATTAGTCCTTTATTAGGCAGAATGCAGCATTAAACATGAACACCAGTACATGAAAACAACTCTTTCCTACTCTACATCAGAAAAATGTAATCAGTGCACTGTAGAACCAAGATAACAATACATGTAGTAGTTCATAGGCTCTAATCATAGAATATTAGGGTTGGAAGGGACCTCAGGAGGTCATCTAGTCCAACCCCCTGCTCAATGCAGGACCAATCCCTAACGAAATCATCCCAGCCAGGGGTTTGTCAAGCCTGACCTTAAAAACCTCTGAGGAGATTCCACCACCTCCCTAGGTAACCCATTCCAGTGCTTCACCACCCTCGTAGTGAAAAAGTTTTTCCTAATATCCAGCCTAAACCGCCCCCACTGCAACTTGAGACCATTACTCATTGTTCTGTCATCTGGTACCACTCAAAACAGTCTAGATCCATCCCCTTTGGAACCCCCTTTCAGGTAGCTGAAAGCAGCTATCAAATCCCCCCTCATTCTTCTCTTCTGCAAACTAAATAATCCCAGTTCCCTCAGCCTCTTCTCATAAGTCATGTGCTCCAGCCCCCCTAATCATTTTGTGTTGCCATCCGCTGGACTCTTTAAAATTTTTCCACATCCTCTATGTAGTATGGGTCCCAAAACTGGACACAGTACTCCAGATGAGGCCTCACCAATGCCAAATAGAGGGGAATGATCACTTCCCTCGATCTGCTGGCAGTGCTCCTACTTATACAGCACATAATGTCATTAACCTTCTTGGCAACAAGGGCACACTGTTGACTTCTATTCAGCTCCTTGTCCACTGTAACTGCTAGGTCCTTTTCTGCAGAACTGCTGCCTAGCCGCTCAGTCCCTAGTCTGTAGCAGTGCATGGGATTCTTCCTTCCTAAGTGCAGGACTCTGCACTTGTCCTTGTTGAACCTCATCAGATTTCTTTTGGCCCAATCCTCTAATTTGTTTAGGTCCCTCTGTATCCTATCCCTACCTTGCAGTGAATCTACCATTCTTCCCAGTTTAGTGTCATCTGCAAACTTGCTGAGGGTGCAATCCATGCCATCCTCCAGATCGTTAATGAAGATTTTGAAGAAAACTGGCCCCAGGACTGACCCTTGGGGAACTTTGCTTGGTATCGGCTGCCAACTAGACATAGAGCCATTGATCACTACTCGTTGAGCCCGATGATCTAGCCAGCTTTCTATCAACCTTATAGTCCATTCATCCAGTCCATACTTCTTTAACTTGGCGGCAAGAATACTGTGGGAGATGGTATCAAAAGCTTTGCAAAAGTCGAGGAATAACACGTCATTGCTTTCCCCTCATCCACAGAGCCAGTTATCTCCTCATAGAAGGCAATTAGATTAGTCAGGCATGACTTGCCCTTGGTGAATCCATGCTGACTGTTCCTGATCACTTTCCTCTCCTCTAAGTGCTTCAGAATTGATTCCTTGAGGACCAGCTCTATGACTTTTTCAGGGACTGAGGTGAGGCTGACTGGCCTTTAGTTCCCTGAATCCTCCTCCTTTCCTTTTTTAAAGATGGGCACTACATTAGCCTTTTTCCAGTCATCCAGGACCTCCCCCGATCGCCATGATTTTTCAAAGATAATGGCCAATGGCTCTGCAATCACATCCGCCAACTCCTTTAGCACCCTCAGATACAGCGCATTCGGCCCCATGGACTTGTGCTCGTCCAGTTTTTCTAAATAGTCCCGAACCACTTCTTTCTCCACAGAGGGCTGGTCACCTCCTACCCATGTTGTGCTGCCCAGTGCAGCAGTCTGGGAGCTGACCTTGTTCGTAAAGAAAGAGTCAAAAAAAGCATTGAGTACATTAGCTTTTTCCACATCCTCGGTCACTAGGTTGCCTCCCTCATTCAGTAAGGGGTCCACACTTTCCTTGACCACCTTCTTGTTGCTAACATATCTGAAGAAACCCTTCTTGTTACTCTTAACATCCTGTGCTAGCTGCAACTCCAAGTGTGATTTGGCCTTCCTGATTTCGCTCCTGCATTCCTGAGCAATATTTTTATACTCTTCCCTGGTCATTTGTCCATTCTTCCACTTCTTGTAAGCTTCTTTTTTGTGTTTAAGATCAGCAAGGATTTCACTGTTAAGCCAAGCTGGTAGCCTGCCATATTTACTATTCTTTCTACACATCGGGATGGTTTGTTCCTGCAACCAATAAGGATTCTTTAAAATACAGCCAGCTCTCCTGGACTCCTTTCCCCTTCATGTTATTCTCCCAGGGGATCCTGCCCATCAGTTCCCTGAGGGGGGTAGGGAGGAAAGGAAAGAAAAAATGAATCCAGGGTCTTTTAAATAGTATGTCCTCCTTCTTTTTTTATTTGTTGTTATTATTATTATTATTTTTTTATTAAATCAGGGAGCTAGGATTGACGAGATTGACAAAAGAAGAGATTGACTTTACAGGAGAAACCATAAAACTTACACTATACAAAGTGTTGTTGAATGCATAAAGTAAACAAAATGAACATAGATTTTCTCCCTTGTTTTTTACTGCTAACCATAGCTGATTTATTTTATTTTTATTTTGTTTTAGTGTTCCTTTAATATTGAGGCATTTGTATTTTTTTTTAGATTTATTTTAGTAAGCTCAATTATTTTTTCTCTGCCATGTATTGTTTCAGTACTGTAAAGAGATTTAGTGGTAACTAACAATGTATTACCAGTAATTGCGTTTAATAGATAAAAGTCAAATTGTGTAAGTCATATACCTTATCTTATCTTTTCAAACTTAAAAGCCTTTCTGATACATTAATACATATTTTGGCAATTAATATACAATGTACCTGAGCCTATGTAACTTAAAATGTTCATATCATGCTTCAATATTGTTTCTGTAAAATACTTCAAAATAACAGCATTGCAAGCGATTCCTTTTGTATGAGAATAGCTATTGTCTTGCATCTCACAGAATTGAGATGCATTATAACCTGTCATTGATTCCTATACCTTTTTAATTTGTTGCTTCCAAAGCCAAGATCAGGCACTATGGCAGCATCTATGTAATGGGACACTTTGTCTTCCAGCAAAATATTCCGTTTCAAACAACATCAACCGATCATTGCTGCATCAAAAATCGTTGCATATATAAATACTGGTACTTGAATGCCATCAGTCAATGTGCCCTTTGCTGCCTTAGAAAGAACTGCTAGTTGTGAAGCTGAATTGTAACAGACTTGATGGAACACATTTAAAAAGAGTAAAGTTCCCTGAAGTTGCATCTTTTTAAACAACCAATCTTAAAACTTGTTTGTCTCTTCCATTTATTGAAGGCAACTGGTTTGGGAGAATTTTGTTGTTTTGTTTTGTTTTGTTGCTTTTGTTGCCTCTTTTATTTTTATTATTGAAAGCATGGAGCCAGTCTGACAGTATCAGTAAAACAAGTTGCCATATGAACGTAATGAACTCAAGGATTGTACCAGCTGTGAACTTTGTGGAGTCTTACCTAGAATGGGGACCCCAGCCTGACATTAGGGGAAGAACACTGGTTTTCTGCATTCCTTGGTCTCATTTGGAGAGTGCTGCGAAGTCAGAACAGGATTGCAGGCCCCCAGACAATGGGGCTCTTGAACAGTTTCTTGTGCCTGATGCAAGCCCTGCAGTGTTCTCATTTCTTATTCATTGTTACAATTGGGTAGCCTAATGCAGCTCTTCTGAGGAGAAGACAAAATGAAAGAGAGTTCGACTCCAGATGCTCCCCAAAAATGCTGCAGGCACTATAAGTAGATTTGCTGAAGTTACCAAACCCTAT
The DNA here is from genome assembly GCF_013100865.1 of Trachemys scripta elegans. NCBI lineage: Eukaryota > Metazoa > Chordata > Testudines > Emydidae > Trachemys > Trachemys scripta. Next base: position 7,528,703 of record NC_048303.1, read on the forward strand.
TGTATATAAAATAAAGAAACTTTAAAACATACTTTAATCAGGATTTGAGAGAGAGAGAGAGAGAGAGAGTATATCAGCTTGTAAACATCTCCAAAACTAATTATCCTCCAAATCCCTCCTCCAAACTTCTTTTCTGTTATTCCTACAAAACTAGCAGCCTTGCTATTGTCCTGAGACCACTGCCTATCATGCTGACTAATATTGTTTTCTTGGATTCCCCTAGCAGTAGCCATCTATCTATTGTCTTATCCTTAAATTGTGAGCTCTTTAGAGCAGGGGACTGCCTTACTAGTCTGTGTTTTATTTGGGTTACCATACGTCCGGTTTTTCCCGGACATGTCCGGCTTTTCGGCAATCAAACCCCCGTCCGGGGGGAATTGCCAAAAAGCCGAACATGTCCGGGAAAAATACCGGACGGGCACTTCCTCTCCCGCGGCTGCTCTGCTCCTCCCCGGACTCAGACTTTGGCTCTGTTTAAGAGCCAAGCTGCCTGAGCCAGCGCTACCGGCTTCGGGCAGCCCCCGTGCCTCCGGACCCCAGTCGCCAGCCGGGCACTTCTCCTCCCCCGGCTCCAGCTGCTCTGCTCCTCCCCGGACTCAGACTTCGGCTCTGTTTAAGAGCCAAGCTGCCCGAGCCAGCGCTACCAGCTTCGGGCAGCCCCCGTGCCTCCGGACCCTGCGCCGCCGGCCGGGCACTTCCCCTCCCGGGCTCCAGCTACTCTGCTCC
>NC_048303.1:7544291-7559151 GCF_013100865.1 Trachemys scripta elegans
AGTCATGTGCTCCAGACCCCTAATCATTTTTGTTGCCCTCCGCTGGACTCTTTCCAATTTTTCCACATCCTTCTTGTAGTGTGGGGCCCAAAACTGGACACAGTATTCCAGATGAGGCCTCACCAATGTCGAATAAAGGGGAACGATCACGTTTCTCGATCTGCTGGCAACAACCCTGGGTTTAGTAGGCCAATGCTCAAACCACTAAACTATCCCTACCCCGATTTCCCCAAAGTGTGTATGGGAAACTCTCTGTCTTGTATCTGGAAAGCTCCCTGACAACATCCTAAAAGATCCAGATGTCAAGATCATTCCCAAAGTCCAGTATTTATAGTTGAAAACAGCCTGCCATCTGTTTTTAGAATAGCGTGTGTCCATAGATTTCACTTTGTTGAGCACGCAACGCCCTACGCTTTGAAGTCCATGTTCCTCCTTGCTGAGCAACTTTAGACAAATTAATTCACAACTAAATGCTAACACACATTGTTCCAGGGTTAATTAAATATAGAGACAGCAATCACAGGTAAACTTAGTGTAAATGTAATTAACGGAACATGTGCCGTGTGTGACAACATCTTCCTTTGTTCTGTTCTAACAAGTGGATACAAAATAAAATTACACATTTGCATTTTTCGCCTAATACAGGTAAACTGTTTCACATCGATTTTGGTTACATTCTGGGTCGTGACCCTAAGCCTCTACCTCCCCCAATGAAGCTGAATAAGGAAATGGTGGAAGGTATGGGAGGCACTCAGAGTGAGCAGTACCAGGAGTTCCGTAAACAGTGTTATACAGCTTTTCTACATCTCCGCAGGTATCAACGCTATTTCTGTGTTAACAATTGCTTGATCGACGGTGGAGGGGGTGCCTTTTTCCCCCCAAAAAACATGAAAACTTATATATGCTCCTATTGGTGTCCATGATGCTATAAAGAAGAGAGACTAAGAGATGGGAATTCTTGAGTTCTAATCACGCTTTTGGCACCGACTACCCTTCTGTAGCATTTGTCATTATAAAATATCTTCTGTCCAAAGATCTCAAATTTCTTTACAAACATTAATTTAGCTTTGCAACACTCTTGCAAGGTGGTAAATGATTGATAATGTATTCAGAAGATGTGTTCTGTTGCTTAGCAAATCTTAGAATGTTTTCTGGTTAGTCAAATTGGTGTCTCGGGTTATCATTGATGAAATACGGAGCCTTTCAATTCTTGACTACTGCTCCCAAATTCAGATTAGTAACAGCCAAACACATGTATCCTCTGTTGGCTGGTCAGTGGCCTACGTGAGTTGACTTGGTAATCTTACTCCTGTTCCTGCAGAATAAGTATTCACTTCTCAGAATCCACTATCAAATGTTGGCAATAGTAGACTCTTCAAAAAGGTTTGAACAGGCATAGAAACTAAACTACCACACTACCTCCTTGCCACTAGAATGTCCTCTTTCAGGCACAGGATAGGAGAAGCTTGCGTTGCCATTGTCTGTCTTGTGGACAAATAAGACTTCTGTTTTCCATTGCTAAGCACCTTTTACCATGCCCTACAAAATTCATTTAAAATATGTTGCCTGGTTTGTCCTTTGGGTGGCAGAATGGCTCAGCTTTGCCCTCCAGTCCTGTTACAACAGTGAGCAGGTGAACAGTTTCCTCTATTTGCCAAGTGATTCAGGAAGTCTTCCTTGGAGATATACAAATTCCACTTCAATATCTGGATTGTCTAGTATAAAATACGCCAAAGCCTAGAAAAAAAGTACATTGAACACTGATGATCTTAGAAAGGAGGCAGACAAGATAATATGAAATAATTGCTGAAGAAATGTAAAACGTTTTCTGTCTTATTGAAAGGAGTAAAAAAGTAACAGCCTTTATAAACTGTCATTGATAATGGATTAGCAGCAATTCAGCACAATGAGAAAACAAAGACAAGTTATTAATCAGCAGCCACAATAACTCCCATCACTCCGGAGAATAGTCATGAAGGGATTAACCTCTGTACTCTGCATGCAAAGTACAAGTCAAAATTGTTTGAGAACTGAAGTTATTATACAAAATTACTCATTTCCTATGTTTCCATAGATTCTTTAAAGAAATGTAAGTTGATGTTCGCTATTTCAATGGAAAAAGCTTTTAAATTTCTGCAAGATTATCCATTGAATTAACTAGTTAACACAATGATTGGCAACAGAGGACATACTTAGTAGCATGGTGTGCACTGATCCAGTAATTTTTATACAAAATTAGCATTTTAAAATGTTAGTTGAAATCCCTAGGATTGTAGTTGTATTTGAAGATAATTTATTTCTTCAATATATGTCGTTTAATGTGAAAGTATTTTTATTATACAAATAAAAAATATTAACTTGCTATTCTAGATAGATCTGTCATGTTCATAGAAGTTCTTAGGCTCTTGATGTGAAAGGCTTAAGGACTATACTATATGGATCTTAATAGCACATTCTTAGCATCTGTGACTCAAAATAACCGTTAGCAGGAATGTGTACTTACAGAGAAGGCTAATGGATTAGAGAATGGAGGACTAGGCTGTTATCATTGTGCAGGCTGGCATAAAAATGTGTTTGATACACTGACAGTTGTATAAAGTAATCAGGTTATTTAACCTATTTTTTGCTTTAGCCAATTAAGATTGAAGCAAATTTTGTATTGCAAGTCTAATTTTCATTCCCATTCACCCCAAACTTCACCAAAAGAAAAACAAAGTCCCAGAAACATCACATGCTGGTATAAAAAACAGATGTCATAGTGCTGTGATATTAATAAAAAAAGTTCTTGTCCATTACTTTTTGCAAAATTTCCTAATATTTCTGTGGCTTATCTCCAATGTGGCTTGGCTTATGATGTCCAGTTTAATTTTGTTGGCCTTTCTGAGAAGTGCCTTTGAGGTGTTTTGTCTTGTTTTGTTTTGTTTGTAATATTTGTGTTTTATTTTGTTTCAGATTATTCCTGGGGCAATTAGATTTGTATTCACTCTTTCATAAGTTTATTATTCTAAAGTAGATGGGAAATGGTAAATGAGGGACTCATCAGAGCGAGAGATATATAGGCCATGACTCAACAAGGTACTTAAGCACATACTTAAATACCTGGTGGCACCTTAAAGACTAACAGATTTATTTGGGCATAAGCTTTCGTGAGTAAAAACCTCACTTCTTCGGATGCATAGAAGAAGTGAGGTTTTTACTCACGAAAGCTTATGCCCAAATAAATCTGTTAGTCTTTAAGGTGCCACCAGGTATTTAAGTATGTGCTTAAGTANAGATTTATTTGGGCATAAGCTTTCGTGAGTAAAAACCTCACTTCTTCTATGCATCCGAAGAAGTGAGGTTTTTACTCACGAAAGCTTATGCCCAAATAAATCTGTTAGTCTTTAAGGTGCCACCAGACTCTTTGTTGTTTTTGTAGATACAGACTAACACGGCTACCCCCTGATACTTAAATACCTGCTGAATCAGGTCCTTACTGGTGAAGCATAGAAACTCCATGACTCAGTCACATGAAGCAAGGAGTAATGTAAGAGAGAACAGTTTTGGTGCGCATATAGGAAAAAAATGTCTAGTTAGCATTTGTTGGCAGTGATGAAGAGAACAGGTTAGAGAAACTTCATAGAGATTCCCAGGTTACATATCTACTGACCTGCAATATGAGAGTTTGAGAAAACCTGAATGTCCTTCATGAAAATGTGTTTTGCTTTGTTTATGTTTTTTGTTTTAATTGATTGGGGCTTTCTGAGTAAACAGTCTGACATAAATTCAGACTTCCTCTCTCTTCTTCCCCCTCCCACCCCCCAAACATGAATTCAGGACCAGTGCTTGTAAAGTGCTTGTACTGGTCCTGAAAGTGTTTTTATTGATTCACATAAGTGTGATTAGGCCTGATAAATTGTGAGAAATCCAAACTTAAAATTGAGTCAGCCTAGATGGAATTTATAATTTCCTTCTAACTCAACGGTGATGGGTGTGGTGGTGTTGTGTTGTTGTTTTTTAGAAGCCAAATTATCTCAAATCTAGAGTCAATGATTTGTGCTTCATAGATTGAAAGCTTGGAAACAGTTTCTAAGTTTTTGTTTGGCATGCTAGCATTGCTGGATGCTAATAATTGCAAGTGAGGCAGAAGGATGGAGAAAAAAATAAAAGATGGTAGTTGGAATGATGCGGTGATTAAGGTCCACTTAATGACTCAGCTTGCCAGGAGTGGGAACAAATACTGTACGTAGTTCAAAAGTTGTAAATGTTGCTGGTGGTTTTTAAGATATTGGACTTTTAAAATTGTTACTGATTCCTTTTTGGTTTCAGGGAAATCCGATCTAAGGCCAATGTAATCCCTCTGTGAAATCATCCTTGGTTTGTAGGAGTTGAAGGCCAAGAAAATCAAGACTTTAAATGCACGATTATAGGGATTCTCACATCTTTCAGCCCTATCCCCATATTGTTAGGAACATATGACTTGAAGTTAGCTAATGGAGTACTGCATTCTTGCATGGTTTATTGAAGAGCCTAAAGGCTCAACTGGTTTAGGACCCCAGTCGGGAAAGAAGCCTGTAATAGGTAATAAGACTAAAACTGAGGTGCATTTAGGATGTAATGTTAACAATTTGATCTGAAATACTTATAAGAGCACAGCAGAAGTAACACAAGCCTTTGTCTTTAGGAAAGCTGACACTGAAGGAATCTGAAATTGTCTAAGGAGATTTTTATAGTGTTTTTATGATGTATTTGAAATCAAGTGCATAGAAGTGGGAAATATAGAAACAGTTGGAAGGGCTGCAATTGAAATGCATGCCAGTAAAATCCAAATAGACAGAAGGGCAAAAAGTCTAGTTTGGCTGAGCAAGGGCACAGAGCAGCATGAATAATGAGCAGAAAGCTTATTGCTTTTAAAATATAAACAATCTGGTTAGGAAAATTAAAACATGTAAGGATAGTTGAAGAAACAAAAAAGTGTGAAATTTTAGATTGCTTTTCAACTAATTCAGAAGGGTTATTTAAATATTTATGGTAGAAAGACAAGACCATTTTTTTTCCCCTGTAAAAACAACTTCAAATATGAATGTGAGATTTGTTAAAGAATCTTGCTTCTGCCTATAAAAGAGGAGTGAGAGTTTGTAGAATACTCTTTAGGTGTTAGTATGCAGATAACAATGGGGACTCATGCAGCTCTCTAAAACTTTGGACATTAATGAGGTAGAGTGTTCAATCCATATAATATACATTTCACAAATTTTAAAAGTACATGAATATTCTAAAAATATCATATTTTATTTCTATGGCATTGATGATTGGTTGGATTCCGGAGCTGGCAAAAATAACAGCAGTGTCCAGAAAAGGGTCTTGAAATGTAATGGCTGAATATTTTGGTTTAAGGGCTAGATTCACAAAAGGGAACTTTGGCGTTGTAATGCTTAGGTGGAGCATGCTCAGTACAGAACCTGCAGAGAATTTTAGCTGCTGAACTCTAACGTATGTCTGCTGAGCATGTGGGCACTGAGATGATTCAAAGGCTTACAACTTGGGCAAATGTGGGCGCATTTTTATGAGGATTGCAAAAGACACATCGCTAACACCCAGGCAACTGCTCTGCTGAATACCATGGCTCTGCTTAAAAGAGGGAATAGAGCTTCTCAGCATAATGGTTGTAAGATTTTTTTTTAAGCTGTCCAAAACTTATTTTTCCCTAATGTTGTTTCAACAGTTTCCAAGAAATCACGCTACTCTTTTCACCCCCTGCAAAAAAAAAAAAAAAAAAAAAAAAAAAAACAGCTTGAGGCAGACACTGAGCATTGAAAACTTCAGCCTGAATGGTTAAACTTTGCAAAGTTGAGTCATTTATAAAATAGGTCTCATAATGGAAAATGTCAGGTAAACTTAATGGTGGGGAGCGATTATCATCTCTGCATATAATCAGATTTCTTAGGTTTGCACACAATGGAAACGTAAACATTTTGATACATAAGAGGGTACTGTTAGTTCATAAAAATAAATACGGTTTTATGATCTGATTGTTTTCTTTGGAGATCAGTCCTGTCCTTTCTCCTTTTGTCTGATACTAAAATGATCAGACAATTTACACATTGATGCATATGATCATTGTCTTGTTTGTATTCAGAAGCTGTACTAAAATTATTTTGCTCTTTTGAATTCCCTTTCCGTCACCTTCTAAGCTCCTAAAATGCTTTTATAAAAAGCATCTTCCAAATTGAGTAGGTTCACATTTTTCCCCAAAAGCGGGGAAAATAGTTCTGTGGCTAGAGTAAGGAAGGTTCCAGTTTGTTGAACAGCTCGGAAATTATCCTCTAAAATAATGACTTCTAGTTAATTTCCTGCAATGGCAAAATGGTGGGTCTTTAAAAAAATTCATGAGTACTTCCAACCACAGCATGTTAAATTGGAACTCTGACAGCTGCAGTGCTGCTTCTTTTTAATGGTGATAGATGACCTTTTGTGTTTCAGATGTGCAGCATACTTACCCACGTTATTACAGATTTACTGAGCAGCTGCAGCCTTAACTCTGGTTAAACCAGGTGGTTAAGGGATATATTCATCCTATTTAGACAACTTCCCATACAACATCTTAAAAAAATCTTTTTTTATTTGTAAAGGGGGCAAGGAATGGTGTTCCTAGCCTCTGTCTGTCAGAGGATGGAGATGGATGGCAGGAGAGAGATCACTTGATCATTGCCTGTTAGGTTCACTCCCTCTGGGGCACCTGGCATTGGCCACTGTCGGTAGACAGGATACTGGGCTAGATGGACCTTTGGTCTGACCCGGTACGGCCGTTCTTATGTTCTTAAAGACTTCAATAATGTTAAGAATGTTAATTTAAGTAGATATCAGTTTTGTATAGCTATTGCATGGAATGTCCCTTTTTAAAAGAATACACTTTGGGGTTCCTTTAATCTAGTGTAATTCTATATGTCAGGTGGAATAGAAAGGTACAAAAAAGTTTCATGTTCTTGACTCCAGAAATATTTGCTGCTACAATCTGTATTACATAGATCTCCAGCTATATATTCCTCAATGTTTTTAGATGTTTAAAAGAAAAAAAATGGATCATATCTGTGCTCCAGCTTTTGAGATACAAAGGTTAAAGTTTTCAGTGCAAAACAAACTGCAGGGCCATTGCATTCATAAAAAGAATACATACCCAACTAATGTGTTATGTACAAATCATCTCTTTTGAGCATTACCAACTCACATTGCCCAAGGCGGAGGTGGTGTGTGAGAAATGATTTAAATAAGGAAAAAGACTAATACAAGAGACTATTGTCCACAAAATGCTTCTTACTTATTCTGCTCTTCTCGTTAGGTATTCCAACTTGATCTTGAACTTGTTCTCCCTCATGGTGGATGCAAACATTCCAGATATTGCTCTTGAACCCGACAAAACTGTGAAAAAGGTAACCGCAAAACTTTATTTATTAGATAAAGTAAACAGATTGTGTACTTGATAATGTTCTTAAATAGCTCAGATAGGGCAATCTACATGTAATTATGACCTCTGGACTACTCATTCCCAAAATGATGGAGCTTGGGCAATTCATAGAATCACTGAAGTTGGAGATGGAAAATACCTATTGAGTCATCTAGTGCATTCACCTGCAAGCACAAGAATATTCGCTATTGTACACGTATTAGTCCGTAATCCAGTCCAGTGTCCTAAATAATGGGGTTGTACCATTTAGAGGGACTATCATAGTTTAACTAATATGTATAAATAGATGGAGCTTCAACACATTGTGCACACAATCTGTTATGTTAATAAGAATGTAGAAATTGCCATGCTGGATAAGAACTGTGGTCCATCTAGTCTAGTATCCAGTGTGACAGTGACAAATGCCAGATGTTTCTGAGAAAAGTGCAGGAAACCTCTTGGTAAATGTGAGAGAAACTACCGCCCTGTGAAGGTCTCTTCTTAATCCCCAGCAGCCATGTTAAATAATACTAGATATTTTCCACTCCTGTAATGTCCATTGATTATCACAGGTTCTTTCCCAAGATAAGCTACACATAAGTTTCAAACTAATTAGCAATACACACTGGTCAATATTATACCACTATAGCAGGGATCAGCAACCTTTGGCCCGCGGCCCGCCAGGGTGCGGTTCGCCACTCCAGGCCAATGGGGGCGGCGGGAAGTAGTGGCCAGCACATTCCTCGGCTCGCACCTCTTCATGAAGCCCCCATTGGCCTAGAGTTGCGAACTGCGGCCAGTGGGAGCCGTGATTGGCCGAACCTGCGGACATGGCAGGTAAACAAACCGGCCCAGCCGGCCACGGTGCTTACCTTGGTGGGCCACGTGCCAAAGGTTGCCGATCCCTGCGCTATAGTGTCATCCTGCATCTGGCAAGCTTAAGGTTAGTTAGGAAGCATAAGAAACAGTCAGAGGTCAACACCCCACTAGTTAAATTGGTTTAATCTCTGAAGCTTGAGTTGATGATGTTGGTTTTTGTTTTGTTTTGTTTTTTTAAGTTACATTAACTGTTCTACCTTGGAGTATTCTTATTCATATAAATGTTAGTCCGGGGGGGAGCCCACAACGTTATTTTAGGGGGTCGCCTTACTTCTGTGCTGCCTTCAGAACCGGGAGGCCAGAGAGTGGTGGCAGTTGGCCGGGCACCCTGCTCTGAAGGCAGCGCCCCACCAGCAGCAGTGCAGAAGTAAGTGTGGCAATACCGTATCATGCCACCCTTACTTCTGCACTGCTGTCTTCAAAGCTGGGCGGCCAGAAAGGGTGGCTGCTGACTGAGGGCCCAGTTTTGCAGGCAGCAGCACAAAGTAAGGGTGCCAATACCATACCATGCCATCCTTACTTCTGTGCTGCTGCTGGCAGAGGCTCTGCCTTCAGAGCTGGGCTCTCGGCCAGCAACTGCCGCTCTCCAGCTGCCCAGCTCCGAAGGCAGCTCCACCACCAACAACAGCAAAGAAGTAATGGTAGCAGTACTGCAACTCCCCCTACAATAACCTTGCAACCCCTTCAGACAATTCCTTTTGGGTCAGGATCCCTCCAATTACAACACCATGAAATTTATGATTTAAATAGCTGAAATCATGACATTTAAAATTTTTAAAATACTATGACTGTGAAATTGACTAAAATGGACTGTGAATTTGGTAGGGCCCTAATTACGTTACATTGGTAGTGTAGGTAAATGTTGTTTGTTTGATAACCGTCACTGTAAATCAAGATATCTGTTGTCTTAGTTCTATGCAAGACTTCAATAAAAAGAATGTTAAAAGAAACTTATATTCCATATTTGTTGTCCTCAACAGCAGTTTTCTATCAGCATAATAGGCTGTTGAGAGTTCTCCATATTGCAGAGAAAGTCAGAATTTTATTTTTAATGGACACTTTTTCATGTTTTAATATAACCAATGTTATCCAAATAATTGTTTTAAGTAGAATAAAGTTCACTGCATCATTAAGGGGAAAGATTTTTTTTTATTATTTTTTTTTTTATTAAGTCACTGGACTTGGGGGATCCAAGAGGATTGTGTTCTAACTCCACTTCTGCCACAGGCTTCTTCTGTAACATCAGAGAATTAGCTCAATGTCTTTTTAGTAGGGCTGGCCGAAAAAGCACAGTTCTGTTTCACACACAAAATCAAGGTTTCAGAACTTCTTGTTCTTCTATATTAGCAAGAAAAAGACCTTTTTAAATATTATGCTGAAAAAAAAAGACATTTACCACAGAATAGCTGGTAGCCAAATGGTCTGAATTGGGCAGAGCAGGGACTTGAATTTAGGTCTCCAACATCACAAGTGAATTTCCTCTGACTGGGCTATATAAAGTTTCAAGAACCTATGGGTTTCTGGTGCAAGGTTTTTTTTTTTTTTTTTTTGGGGGGGGGTGGACGAGGGCGGTTGTCATTGACAGAAACAGTCATCAAGGAATATAATTGGCAGTCATACCAAATTTCAAAAGTCTTGGTCCTTTTCTCATCTGAAGTCTTCAGGTTCTGACATACCACTTACTTTAATCTCATTCATCTCTGTCAGGAGTTCACTGTTGCTTGACTTAATAGTATTCATTCTCTCCTTGGACATTCTCTTGTGAGCTTCCTGACATTGCTTTTATCAAACACACTCTTACAGTGTTCGTTGCCAATTAGGATTCAGCATTCTTGCTCCTTATTAATACCTTGGCATCTACATCTTTCATAAGATGCATTGTCCTGGGGTTTCTCCCTCCTAGCTGCCTCTTGCAGTAAAATACTAGAACTGAAACTGTACCCACAACCTATTTAATGCATACTTTAAAAGAAAAGCACATCAGTTCCATCATTTGAAATGCTGTTTTGTTGGGAAGGGAAATACAGTGCTTACAATTATCAGTTAAGCAAAAAAAACCTATGGTAGCAGGGCATATTAAAGTCGTCTTGTTTTCTCAGCACAGCAAGATATTTACCAGTTCTGTAAGATGGTCTGAATTCACTCTTGATATTCTCAAAAGAATAACTAATGTTCCTTTATTAGATTGAATTTATTTGTTCAATTTTGTTGCTACTTCTTTATTAATCACATTTTTCTTACATGGTTATTTGGTTTTTTTGGTCCTTGTATGTCAGCATTCAGGTTTTCAAACAGATTTCTATAGCTTCAAAACACTCTACTGCTTAGAAGCCAAGAGAACCATTCCTTCTCATGGATTTTTAATGATTATAGTTTAAAAATTACACTTTGAATTCACTACTAGATTTTGTGCAAGAATTCCATTTTATAGAAGGATCCCATCATCTTTAAGGAAAATTTGAACCTACGTCCTCTCTTCAAGGCAGAAATTGGCTTTATGACCTACAAAAAATCTATAGTTCTATCCAAAGCTACAGTGACATTGATTTTTAGAGAGATTCTATACTCTTGGTTTGTTGACTTCATTTTTACTTTAAGGAAAAAATAATCAGGCACCATCAGAAACATTATCGTGCTACCTTGTAGAACATGGATAAATCACTGCTAGATTTAAGACAAGATTGTTGTGGAAATACCTGTATTTCAATTACTAAACATGCAATGGCCGGTCTGACATCAGTTATGGGAGCTTTTTAATACTAATAACAAAGGAACTAGCTGTTTTACCTTTCTTATGTTGAGTGACAAGCTTGTTCAAAGTAATTTAACAAGATAATACTGTACCTCATTGTAAAGAATTAAATAATGTTTTCAGGTTTTCAGTTGATTTTTTTTTTAAAGCTTTAAACAAAAAATCCATATATATTTCAAGAAACTCAAATTAGCTAAAGATCCGTTTTGGACTGACCTGTAAAATGAAATTACCTTTGGTGTCTGAGTAAAGTCAATAGCCATTTCAGCCATAATTTCACTTTCATGGAAGATTGAGGTGAAGATTTAAAAACATTTTGTTAATCTAACAAATCCCCTCTGCCTCTTAATGCAGACGGAAGTTCACAGCCAGCATTTTCTCATTTAGTACTGAAGTGAGTACTCAGATTCTGTGTTCTCAGTTTTACAATAGCTATACTTTTAATGATGGGCTAGTGATTCAGCAGGGCTGCATTCAGACAGGAAAAACATGATTATCTGCTGGGTTGGCTGAAGTAATGAAGTAAACTCAGCAAGGAAATAATGTTTAGGTTAACCCTCTTTTAAACTTGAAAAGGAAAAAGAATATTTTTTAAATTATTTTGATGATTAAACTATAATGAAATGTGTGGGGGTTAAGGGAAGTAAAATGCAATATTTTTTTAAAAGCTGATGCTCATAATCATGATGCAAGAAAGGCTTACTGAAGAGGGTTATATGCTTTAATTATTGTAATGAAGAATTCAGTTGCTATAGTGATCCAGCACACTGAAGTATTTTAGTAGACACAACCATAATGCTGTTAATATCAATGGGTGTAGATTGCTCTAACAATACTATGTTTATATAGCTAGAGATGGCGGAGACTAGAAGACAAAGGAACGTGTTTATCATTAGACATCTGAAATTACTCTACTTTCCACTAAAGCTAGTGGAGGTGAATCTATGACTATATTATAGCTCTTGGTTTCCAGTGAACAATACATGTTGAGGGTGCAGGGACTATGAAGCTCACTGATGGCAGGAAAGATTTTGTTATACAAGCGTGTTTGTGACCAGAGAGATGTCTGACATCAAGTTAACACACAATGCTGCCAGATGGCTATGGGTTCAAGCCTAACCTGCAAACTTTGCATATTGAGCTGACAAAGAATACATTCTCAGAATATGTGGGAGGAGGTGGGATCGTGTACATGACCGCAGTAACCCATTTGGTATTCAGTGTAAGTGTGTAAGGTATTAGCGATCTCCTATCTCTTATTTATTACTGGTTTGTGGGTGAGGACTTCACCAAAAATCCTTCTTTAGGTTTTTTTTCCCCAAAAAAAGCTTCAGAATACTCTATTAAAAAAAAAAAAAAAAAAAATCACCTGAATTAGTAGATCTTTTAAAACACCTCTCAATATAAAACTTACTTCCTTCAGCCCTGATGTTATGCTCATCATTATGGCACAATATAAAAATCAAAGGAAAACGCAATACAAATAAACTCTGAGGCTGCCATTTTTTACAGATTGAGTTTCCTTTCATTCTTGTACTTCACCGCCACCACCACCTTTCCATGAATAAACAAAGCACATACTAAGAAGGTGTATTTGCTGTATTCCCTGTAGGTGTATGCAGATGAATTGTGGGCACAGTGTCCCTTTTTTTTCTTGTTCGTGCAAATCAGGATGTGACACAGTTGGTTGGCAAGGAGCTGCATGAAAGCAGATTCCATGGAATGAAATCAGTCTTTGATTTTACTATGGTAATAGTGAAATAATACAATATTTGGGAGGGCAGGAGTTAATTTAAGTAGACTTTTTTTTTTTTTTCAGAAAATACTTATTTTGAGATTAACAGTTGATGGTCACTAGAGATGCCCTTTAATTGAGAAACCAGAGGTTCAAAAAATGACCCTCTAAACCATAGTTAGCACCGTATACATGATATTTTCCTTCTCACTGGCAAAAGCCTAAAGAATTAAGAGGAAAAGATCAGCAAGCTGAGATTTGGACAGCAAGGCAAGCTCTTTATAAATTGAGGCTGCTTTCTCCAAAGAATCATCTTCTTTCCTGTAGCGTGTGTTATATCTCAAGGAACTAGCTGGCAGAATGTAATTTTATAATCAACCTTCAAATCTAACTGAAAGCAAATTGCTCAGATATCACTTGAGTCCGATAGCTGTGAAATATGTGAATAGGGAAGAAAAAATGGAAATAGCAGCATGTGTCATGTACAGCTTTCTGTAAAATAAGTATAGATTACACCTGTTTGACATGGTTTATGGCACAGGATGGAGCAAGTGAAGCACGGCTTCCTGCCTACCTCATCTGTGAAGATTCTTTTGCATTCTTTATTCAGAGAGGAAGATATAGTGCCAAATTGTGACTTTTGCTGTTTACCAAGATAGGAAAACTGTACGAATTATCAGGTGCTATGGGTCTTGAACCCTGGCCTGGCTGAGTGAGAGCCTTGCCCTCTGTACCTCTGCACTGCAAAGTCAGATGAAGGGAGTGTAGCTAAGACCCCACTACCAGAGGCTATACCCAGTGACTCAGCTGGGTCAGGTGACTAGCAGCAGGCTCCTGATTGGACACCACTGGCTATAAAGCTTCCTGTCCCACCCCTTATCTGAGCAGCTAGTTGGTAGGTCTGCTGGTGACCAGACCCCTGAGATCAATGTTGTGCCTCTTTGCCTGGTTCCCACTTGTCGCTCCTGTTATCACTCTTTCTGACTGCAGCCTGACCCTTGGCATGACTTCTTACTCCAATTCTGTCTTAATCTTTGATTCCTACCCTGGCACTGACCCTTGGTGTGGCTCCTGACTCTGACTCTGACCTTTGGCATGTCTTCCGACTGCGGCCCTGAGTCCATCCTTGGCTGACCTTTAGGTCACACCACCCCATTAGGAGCCCTGACAGCAAATACAGAACTATATGGACTTGATTTTTCAAGCACCAACAACTTCCAGTGACTTCAGCTGGGGATGTGAATGCACAGTACTTCTGAAAATCAGGCCCTGTCTTTTTACTTATTTTCAATAACAACCGTCTTTTTCGGGTTCAAATCTCTGCAAACAAATTGATGCTAACATAATTGAACAGTCTCATGTTTAATATCAGATTCAAACATTAAATTTTACATATTTTGTTGGTAGCACTTCAGAAAGTTAAATGAGCTCTTTCCAAGTCAAAATTTCCCCAATTTTCCAACTTTAAAAATATTCTGTTTCCATATATGTATTAGTACATGCCAGGCTGTTTCCCGCCTCAGGCTCAGGGAAAAAAGCTCTTTTGCTGCCCCTCAAATTTGTACAGGACTAAAACTAAATGTAGTGCATAGAAACACCTAGCCAATGGAAAGGTAAATCAGTGAAACTGGAATAGTGCCCCTCCCCACCTCACCCCCTGCAAAAAAAACAAGCATGCAGCCTTGGGAGCACTCCTAAGACTTCTAGTCTTGACTACAACTAGCAGGAAGTCTCAGCATTTGATAATATCCGATGCTTCAGCATGTGACAAATGGCTCTGAAGACCATAGTTGAAGACTAGCAGCCTTAATCTTTCTCGCCTCTGCTCTCCCCATCTTCTCCTCCCATCACTACTTACAAAGGAAAAAGTCACAGGGACTGGCACCTGCTTCATGCTTCCCCACCCCTCTGCATGGAACTCGCTCGCAATGTGCCACCCCTGGTTGTAGTGCTTTCTAAAGACCCACTTTGCCCACAGAATGTCACACAATTAAAACTAGAATGAGAAGTAAAATAAGGGTCCCCAGTCGTCGTCGTTTCCCCATGTCTCCCCCCTTCTCCCCCCCCCCCC